>NW_010432005.1:65377-74494 GCF_000710305.1 Buceros rhinoceros silvestris
AGCAGCAAATCTCGGAGGAGCAGCGCTGGGCTTTGTTCTCAGGCTGCTGCCCCTCTTCCAAAACAACCTGCAGTTTTTCTTCCAAGAGTCATGAAGAGGGGGAGAGCAGGGAATAGGGCAGGAGGGCTGAGGTAGTCTTGCAAACACACAGTGGAAGGATGTGGCCGTCCAGGATGGTGGCTAGGCCACCGCAGTCCCTGATTGGCAAGTGATTGGCCCCATCACTGATGTTGCATGGCGTGCAGTGCCGCTGCAAGGAGGGCTCATCTCTCGATCCAGCACAGCTCCCAGAGAGCAAGAGGGAATCTAGCTTCACCATGGCTGGGAAGCTGACTACCCTCAACAGTTACCTTGTTTCTGTCACCAGCATGGTTAGGAAGCTGTGCCTGAGTCCGCAGTGAAGTTTGCCCCGAGTTTTTGGCATTCACGTACATCCTGGCTGGGTCCTGCCTCGGCAGCAAGAGGAAGTCGGATGCATGGGATTTCCCGTGCATCAGGCAAGCAGGAGGGAGCTGCTCTGGTAGCTCTCTGGCTGGGGGCAGCTGGGGAGATGATGGGCCACGCTGCAGAATAGACCTGCCCTGGGGCAGGATGTGGCCAGGCTGGGAACCCTGGGCCCCCAAGCTCCAGCTGTGTGTCAAGGGGCCTCTGCCCACAAGTGCCGACTCCATCTTCAGGACTGTGAATTGTCAGACTGAGGCTCGTCTTGCAGGTCAGCAAAGGGAATGAGAAAGGGCTGGGTTTTATTCTGAGAGAAATATATCGTGTGAAAATTATAATGTGACTTGTTTTGTTATTGTCTTTAATGTTTGCCCAGTATGAACATCTCACCTCTTCTCATTGCCTACACATATCTGAAGTTGATTGGTTTTTGGATACCAATGCCTTGTGTTAAAAACCTGAATTGTACCTTTGAATTATCTGCCTTAAAGTGGCTCTGTGCCTTCCAGACTACTCTTGGGCCACCTCTCTGTTAGAGCTGGGGGATATGCTGATTCTCTGTCATGTTTTATAAATACATTGTCTTCCTACAAGAGCTCAGTTCTGTTCATGTGTCACTCACACCTGCATCGCCATGCAGCAGGCATTAGAAACCAGGTGTTGCTCCTCTGGCTTCATGTAACTGAAGGTGTAGGCAATGCCAGAGACAGGTCACTCTCTGCCCAAGCCAGTGAGAGTTGTGCAGCAAGAAACAGGTGGGAGATGCAGCAAGCAAGGTTAGTCAGGAGCAAGACCTGTTCGATTCCCCTCTACGGCTGTAGAAAGGGGGATGGATGGCAACAAAGCAGGTTTTCTCCTGTCTTCCTGGGTTTATAATGTGAAACAAGGTAGAAGCATTGGACAAATACAAGTCCCAGCAAAGCACAAGTGTCATCTCATGTGATCACAGAAAGAATGTGGAGAAAGGAGTCCCTCTTGCAAGCAGGGGACAGTTCCTGGAGAAGACCACAGGTGGGAGCCTAGACCTGAGCTCAGTACTTGGCACACCCTGCAGAAATGGGAGATCAGCTCTTTCATGGCAACTGCTTATTGAGATTCAAATTTGGCCCCTTTTCACTTCAACTGTTCCTCCTTTGAGTATAAAAAACTTGGCAGGAGTGGGAGTCAGACATGGACAGGGAAAAAGGCAGCCAAGGTTGTTAATGAGTCTGATTCCATTATAATGAGAAACAATTATTAAAGGTGATGGGGGAGAAGCATTCCAGTGTGCTGCCTGTCTCTTGCACGCCTGGGCAGGGTGATGGGAAGCCCTCTCTGCTCAGGCAGGCCTTGCATGCTGCTGTACCTGACCTGGCAGCTCTCTGAGACGATGATGTTGAAGTTAAGATCTGGTAATGAAATTCCCCTCACTGCTTCTTTCCCAGCTGAACTTTTTCTTTTTTTTCTCCCTTTACATTCAGTCATCAAAGTTAATTGCTTTGCCTCCTGCTCTGTGAAGCAATGAGTCACAGAATTTGGGATCTGCACACAGTTTGCATAATTTTTTACCTTTTCATGAACCCAGCTGGCCAGTAGTGGCTGAAAGCCCTTAGCTGGTGGTTTTGCCTGGCTTGAACAAGTTCTGGTACCTCCACAGTGAAGCCTTTTTCTAGAGGAGAACAGGATAACAGAGGCTTCCCAGAAACATTCCCTCCTGTTTGCTGTCAGTCTCAGCAGAGACCAAGGTCTGAGATGAGCAGCAAACTCGGTGTCTCTCCAGATTTGCCATTCCCTGGACTAAGTGGAGGATGAGTCTTTACTTGCTTCACCAAACAGATCCCAGACTGTGCTCAGATTTGCTGTTTCAAATACATAACGGGCATCTTCCACCCTACTGTTTCTATGCAATTTTCCTTCAGCTGCAAAAAAGCCACTGTCATTTGCTGGTATTAGCTGATGCTGGCCCATAGCTTTACCCACCAGCCTTTGTGGGCAAGATCATCCACACCCTCTCCAGCAAAAAGCACCACCTCTGACTTGAACAGAAATTTAGTTCTGTCAAGTCATATATAGAGTAAAAAGGAAATCTGCCCGTATCTGTGTTTTTTCTAAGTGTCAGACACTCCTAGTAGCTCCTGAAGACCAACAGATGGACGTTTTCGTGACATTTCTTTCTCAGTGGTGGCAAGAGTATGCAAAATGAAAAAAACAGATTGAACTCCCATTCTGCCATACAATGAAAAAATCATTTAATAATCAGAAAAGCTTGATATTATTTAAATAGGCTTTTATCAGGCTATTAAAATATAAAACTTTTAGCATGACTACAGAGTTACAAAATATAGGATCAAAAATTTTTACCATTTCAAAAAAAAGAAAAATCTGAAAATTCATTAATTTGAAGACTTTTTTTAAGGAAACAAGTTGTTCTAGTACAAGAGAATTCCCAGCATTGTCAATATAAAAACAATATGTTTAAAAACATTTATGTTAGTGATAAGACCTTAAATTATAATGGTGATTTTTTTATTAAAGTAATACACTATGCCCCGTCATTTCTCATTGTGGCAATAAGCCTTGGGACTCTCCTTATGCATGATGTTTCTTCATTTTCTACTAAATATCATCAGGCTATTCTGACATCATTCCTGACAGATCCCTGGCGATGACATCAGACCATAATATCTATTTCCTGGATAGATAATCCAAATCTCCTATGCTGATTGTTTTCTTAATTGTGTGGCATTTAATTTAAAACAACTAGGAAAACATTTGGACTGATTTTAGCTACATTGACATACACACACTTTTCTGTCCCCCCGTGAGCATTTCTCTTTTTTTTTTTTCCAGTTTGAGAAATCCGTTCCATCCTTTGAGAGGTAAACTATTAGACAGCATTGCTTTAAGTATAACAACTTATGCTTGAGACAAAAAAAGCTGGACTTTTCTTGTTTATATAGCCTACTAAGTAAATCATTCAGTCTTCTCTACAAAACGAGCAGATATGGAATATGTGAAACAGGCAACTAAAGTAAGAGATGAGATCTAAAGAATTGTGCTTTGAAATTGTGTACCTGCTGCTGTTCCTGCAACTTTCTTTAGCAAAGTTTGCTCTAGCTTTGAAAGGCAATGTTTTCACTCCTTCAGAACTACGAAAGCATTACGATAAGGATCTGGTATACCATGACACGCACGCAGTTTTGGGAGTTTAACTCTGGATTCATCAGTGGGCTCCTGCTGAGGTCAGTGAAAACACAGAGGAGGAGAGCTTTCCCCTCCAGCTGCGCTGCTCAGATCCTGCAGGGAAGACAAGAAACGCCAGTAAGGTCACAGCAGGCTTCTCTGTGCTGCACGGGCAGAGAGGAGCAGTCACAGCACACCAAGGCACTTGGTATCGCAGCCACTCTTACAGGAGTAGGGCGCTGCTCCTCAGAACTCGCACCCTTCTGGATTCCAGGGGAGCAGTGTTTTTCATAGAAGCTTTTGGCCTTTGCATCCTCCCTTGTATCATGCATCTATTGAGCTTTTTTGCTGGCTGTTGCACCAGTGTGTTGCATGTGAACAATGTTCACATGTTGCAGGTCATGTAAGCGAGAGACATGAACTTTGCTTCTTGACCTAAATCACTTTTGACCTAAGAGAATGTCATTCCCTTATTGGCCTGACATGGGAGCCCAAGCATTTGGTTGGACTCTTACTCACAAGACTTCCTCTAGAAAATAAGAATTAGATTCTTAAAACAGTCCCTGCCAAAACACGTTGGCTGTTGTGAAGAGCTCTTTTCCTCCCCCCTCACCAGCACCTTTCTGTTCTTCCGCTCGGAACGCACCTCGTTTTCTTTCCCAAATTTAGCTCCCATCCACAATTGCTATCCATATCTAGCAGGAGGTCTCCAGGCTTCTAAAAACTGCTTGCTGCTGATAAATCCCATCAGCTGGGATGTTTGGTGTTCTCACTTTAAAGACCAAGCATGGAGAAATCCTCCTCCTCTGAGGGTATTTGTTCAATGGCCCCAGATGCTTGTGGGACAGCGACATGCCACTGGAAAGGCTTTGTCAGTTCGTGCAGCTTTGCCTCCTTCTTCTCCACCTTGCAATGATGTTTTCTGAGATTGAAAGCCCTTCCAGGGGCTGTCAGTGGTAGGAACTCTCCCCTTTCTTACCTGACTTCATTTTCCTGTGACTTAATAAGGTCGAAAATTCCTGGTAGGGTAGAGGCCAGTCTTCTGCACTCCAAAGGCTGTGATGAAGATGTTGAGGATGACCGTGATGAAGATGAGAGCTGTGGCAGCGTTGTTGAGTATATTCAGGCGGGGTTGCTTTGCAACGTCATTCAGGTTCAAGCGAGCTGTGTGATTGATATAATGCAAAACGAAAGGGAGATTTGTAGTTTGGTTCCAAGTCCCTCAGCCCCTGCAAGCCTTCCCTACTAGGTGACTATCCATGATGCCCTTGGACACCGCAGCCGCAGTGCTGGGGCAATAGTCCCAGAAACCTTACAGGTGCCACGTCTTGCCCTAGGACAACATCTTTCTTGTATGTCATGTCTTTGTTTTGCCACGGAGGTGATATGGCCCTCCAGTGGGCCAACCATTAATAGCCAAATTACTGCTGCATGCTATCCAGGAGTGTGCCATGTGACCCTCTCACTGCATGGCCATGGGACATGGCAAGGGAAGGTCAAGGTACAAGGTCAGCAACATTGCACTCGGGTTAGGAGGCCTGTTCCTCCTTGACACCCAGACCTCACATATGTGCTGACACAGCTATCAACCCCCTCCTTGTCCCCAGACCAAGAGGTATATGGGTATATGAATGGGATCAGCCCTAGCTTATGGATATCGATTCGTTCAGACACATTTGCCCTGCAAACGGCACCCACGTACCTACCTGCCCTCAGGTGTGGTTTCCCATCCCCCTTCACACAGCTGGCTCCAGCCACCACAACTGACACCAGGAAAGACTTTGTCATGTGAGACAGGGGTAGGGAGATGTCACAGGATTTCCCGTATCCTCTGATCCCATGTCCCACATGAAAAACCACACATAGGATATACAGGAAAAGGCAGCATTCTGCAGACTTCTAATACTGGGTGTCTGCTGGGGACTGAAATACAGCAACTCCTATATTAGATGGAGCACTGGACAAGCCTGTCTGAAATGCTGGAGTTAACGTACTATCTGTATGGCACTAGAAGTACTACGGGATTGGTTAAATGTGAGGTTAATATAGAGAATACCTCTGCCTAAATTGTTCTGTTAGGCTCCAGCTTGAGCGAGGAGAAAGATACAGCTAAAATGTAGTATCTGCAGGAGCTGCACGAAGGGGCTGGTTACAGGACGGGCAGCAAGTCCCGAAACACATCTCTCTCCCTACAACAGGGATTCAGCAGTGGGGAATTGAAGGGAGAGTAGTGCTCAGAGCTGTTGTGCAAGAGAAATAAAAACAACCCACTCTCCACTTTCAAAAGCAGTAACACACACCTCCCCACCACCTTCATGAAGCTGTCTTCAACCCTCCTGCAGCCCTGGTTTGAGACAAGGGGAATGACTTGGGGGAAAAGGTTTCTCCCTTCCACCCCCGTGGCAGCCAAGTGATTGGGTGCCCTGCTCCTGCTGCGCTCTGCGAGGGTACATGTGCCTCGGTGGCCACCTTACCAGTGATGATGAGGAGGATCCCAATTATCACCTGGAAGAAGAGGGAGATGCTGATGAGCACGATGAGGGTGGCATAGTACTGGAAGGAAGGCCCCTGCTCCAGCACCGCTTTGAGCTGAGTGACATTTGCCATGAACAGTGCCACGTCCAGCATGCTCTCTGCCACACTCTTCTTTGTGGCGTAGTGGTTGATGTTCATTGGCCCGTTAATCTGGAGATGACGATTCACACCCTGGGGAGACAGGAGAAACCACATGAACTGGTACTATTGGTAAGCCAACAGACCTGTCCGTGTCAAGGGGGCTGCTGACTCCCCACAAGGTTTATCTAAAAGGCCTGGGAAAGAGGCAAAGTGGCATGTTTTAAATGCATCGAGAGCACCCGGCTTCCCCTTAGAGTCACCTTGCAGTATTAATAAGCACAAGACACTTGTGATGATGAAGAGCTCAGCAAGGCTGGAAAAATACTGGGTATTTTTGTGGAAAACAAGCTTGACCAGAGTTACAATAATGTAGATTACCCAGAGCCAGGGATTTTCCAAGGAATATTGAATTCTCTTCCTTCAAGGCACAGACAAACCTCCAACTTACACGGGATTAGAGAGAGATATCTTCTCTTCTGGTTGGATGTTCAAAGGACTGTCAGTGGCTGGGCTTTATATCCCTTCCGAGCACTTTTTACTGGCTACTGTCTCAGACAAGATGCTAGGGCAGATGAGAACATCCATGGTTTTTTTTCTGAAACCAGGGGCACTATTTCTTCAAGCATCCGGCACTGAAATGCAGTGAGACGAGGGCTGGGATCCATCACACCTAATTTCAACTAATGATTTGGGCTCATTTTTTGTCAGTGGAAAGAAACGGGTGTTTACAAGGGGTAAATCACTTGATTGCCTTTAACCTAACTGCAAGCTGTAGGTCATTTGGCTGCTGTTAGGTATCCACTTTTTCTCTCTCGTTAAGTACTTGAGTTCCCTTGTTAGCTGTCTTGACTGATATGATAAGAGAAAAAAAAAAAGACAGAAAAGAGGACAACAGTTTTTGTTCACCCAGGGAGTCATTAGCTGGTAATAAACCACCAGCAAAGGCAACAGCTAGGAAAGATTTGGATATATCTGCAGCAAGCTATCATCTTCTTTCTTACCAAGAAAGAAAAACAACATTTCCGCGCCGTACACAGGCTTCAGCTCTGGGTAACCAGACTCCTGTCAGCTGCAGTGAGGACTGGCAGCCCTGCCCTCGGTGCTGTCTGGTGGATAACCCTCTAAACCTGGAGGTAAAGGCCAGGTGGGGGCCTGAGGTGACCTCTTTTGCTCAGAGTGGTAGAAGAGATTTCTCCAGGTGCATACGGAAGTAGGGCTGTGCCTGCATCAAATGGTAAGTCCTATTTCGGTCTTTTTGTACCACATAAAGTACAAAATATAATCTTTCCTCTGTGCCCTGGGCATGACACGAGAGAAGGGTTATGGCTAGTGCTTCATGCTGCTGTCTCTGGTCTCTGCCCTCTCCCTGAGCAAGAGTGGCTGCTTCTGTGCCAGGGTGTGAGCGCGAGCAAAGCTGGTGGCTGTGGGAGAGTGCTGCATGGGGTCGTGCATCTGATACTGAAACTGGGGCTGAATTTCCGAACGGGGTCTGGCCTGTGCCAGCAATCACCCTCACGTGAGAGAGATGTGTTGTGAACTGTGATCTGTAAGGAAGGGCCATCCTGGGGTAGAGAAGTGCTTTGGGGGATTCTTAAAAATTTTTGTTTTTGTTTTAGAGCTTAAAGCATATAATTCTTATGGTTTCTAGTAGAGTTTCTAATAAAGTCAAGAGGCTCCTTAGCCAAGCCTGTATTTCTTGCCTTGGAAGGTAGAAGCTAAAAGATACGAAAGTATAAAAGAAATCTAGAGAGCTGGAAAAGACTCTGTATGAAGGGATTTAGAACTTCTTAAAAATTACTGTCTGGAGCAGAATAGAGGTGTCTTGGGGGAAGGAGGCCAGCAAAACATCTGAACCTGGGAACATGTCTTAAAAACCTAGATTTAGGTACTGTGCGCTCTCAGCTGAATTAAAGGCCTGTGACGCTGCTGTTGCAACACAGTGGTACCCATACCAAGCGGTGCAAGGTTTAAGGTTTGACCCCTTTCGTGTGTTTTCTTCATTATTCCTGGAAAGTCAGCCCTCCTGCCTGCAGCGTCACAAGGCTGGGCATTGATAGCTTATCCCTGCGTAATGCTGAGTTAAGGGTGCGAGAACAAGGACGCTGTACAAAGAAAACAGAGCTTTTATTAAATTAGTGACTGGTACAAGGAGGCTGAGACATCTGTTCCCTCTTGCTTATGTGGAGACAAATAAAACAAGTCAGGAGCTCTTGCTGAATGAAAACACGTCCTCCCTCGCATCCTCCTTTTGAGCTGCTCCCACGCTTCTTTACCTGGAGTGTGAAATGGGGCAGGGTTGTAACGTACTGAGCTCTGTGTCCCAGATGATCGAGCAATGAAAACAGACAGCTTTCACCTGGGCTTTTCTTGTGTGAATGAGAACGACGGCATGTTCCTCTGTTTGGGACATGATTCTACAGGCAGGGATGGCCACCACTCATTGATGAGGAATCGCTGGATCTGGGAAACCTTTGCACTGAGATATGAAAAACCGTGATTCTTCTTTCAAAGTTCTGTCAGCCCAAGCTTCGTAGATCCGCAAAGTTTGCCACAAGGTTACTGGATGATGAAAGCTGGACACCAAGCTTTCATATAGGCAGCTAAACCATCAGCCAGGATGCAGGAGTCCTTATGATGGCAGCTGAAGCTAAAGAAATCCAGCTCCTTTACGGATTTGGCCCTTATGGAGTATTCAGTCCAGTCCAGCAGCTACAAATGCAAGCTTAGAGTCTCAAATAAGATGATGTTTAAACAAAGCCATAGTCCTCAGAGAGCTGGCATTTCAGTTAGTGGGATGGCTTGCTTGGGATGCCTGATGCCATAGCTGTCATTAGCTAACTGCTGCATCTGTGGGGTAGGAGCACACAGCTGTGACTTTTTTTTTTTTTTTGAGCTGCC
>NW_010432005.1:74665-86942 GCF_000710305.1 Buceros rhinoceros silvestris
CTGTAAACTGCTGTGACTCAGGAGCTGACTCACAAGCAACTCAGGTTTCCCTGCAGCAGGGTTGCCCAGACAGCTGTGGGGGGTTATGTGGGATCACCGGGGAGATTAAAGTATTCCCTTTTGGCAAACAGAGCCCTAAGTCAGGTCACGTGACATACCTGAAGGCTCATCAAAGTGACTTATGGCATCAGGCTAGAGCTGGTGTCTTTCTATTCACTTTGATAGTGTTCCCCTTCTGGGAGGGGAATCACTGCCTTTTCTTCTCTGTGTTGTGTCAGAGAGAAGAAACCTGGATCTGGCAGACAGACACTGAGTTTGTCTTGCAAGCATTGTTGCAGAGCCAGCACGTCTACTGGAAAGAGCACCTACCAGTATGCAGCACTTTCCCAAGACGGGGATGTATCGTTATTGCCCACTTTTTAAAGGTGGGGAAATCAGGGCTGGAATAAGTACAGCCTGGTCACACAACAGCACTGGCTGAACTGGCGCTGGAGCTCGGCTCCTGGGTCCCATTTCAGGATGTTTTGGCTTTCCATACGAGACAGCCTCCTTCCCTGCAAAGACTCTGCTGGCTTCAGTCTGACCTCTTTCTGTGTAAACGTGGCACGGCGATAACAGGTCGCTGCAGGGGCTGAGTGAGGCACCCATGTGCATTTTGTAAGTCCGAGGCTTTATTCTTACTCAGCGCATGCACAGGCACACCCCACACCCCCCAATATTTAACACTTACTTCTGCTGTTGATTTCAACTTTTGTAGTAATTCCCATAGAAAGAAGGATGATTATCACCACAAGCACGGGAATTTTCATTTTTATTCTTTCTTTCTAAACTTGACTTGTGGTTTTGCTGTAGGGAGCTGGCAGGTCCCAGGGCCTGTCAAACCTGGCTCTGGCACCAGAGGGCATGCTGAGCTCCACAGCTCACGGGAGCTACCTGAAAAAATTTCCACTGAAATTTTCAAGGGAGATTTTTTGCTTTTTATTATGGATTTATTTCCACAAGAAATAACTACTCTCTTCCGAAAACTTTTGGAAGAGCTTTATCTAACTATTTATTTCCAAAGCTTGCAAATACTGGGGTGAGGAGAGCACAGTGTTCTTAAAGCTACTTGGACAATTTTGATAAAACCTGGTTTCTCTTGTAGTATTTTTCAGGAAAAAAAAAAATTACAGAGCAGATCTGATTGAAAATCTGTGTGCTTTCTGGGTTTGTGACCCTGTGCCCAGGGGAGAACAGCCTGGAAGAGACAGTGGGACAGCATGAGGCTCACAAGTATGAGAATGATAATCCCCTTCATGGAAACGCTTTGGCAGAGGGGGATGTCTAAGGAGAAACTATATTATTGGCCGTTCATTCCAAGTGAAATACTGGAGGATGCCAAAGAAAATAGAGACATGAATGCAGGTTGTGCGCTTGAAGGGATAGGTGCGGAGTCACCCACCACGGGGATCCTGGCCGATGAAGAGCCACGTGCGCACACGCACACACACACACACACACATACGGCATCAGGCACCAGGGAAAATCCAGGGTATTTTTCCACGGCATTTGCCAGTTGGCAGCTTTGGGAGTACTTTGTAAACATCAGTTGATGAAAGTTAAAGCACACAGAGTTACCATCCTGCAAGGTACAAGAGGAGCGCTGTTCCCTTCCTATAGGCGGAAAGTGGAGGGATGAAAGGCCCAGCTCTCAATCATGCTTCTACTTTTAAGTGCAGTTATTAACTATTGCACTTTTCCAGGGAAGCTCACTCCCTGCAGCTCCTGACCACTTCCCGTGGCACAAGGGAGCCAGTTTTAACACTCTTGGCCTACCTGTCATGCCTAGGCACCGACAGCATCAGTGGCTGCAGCGGGAGCAGTGTGCCCACCCGGGGGGTCGGACCTCTCTTGCAGAGCTGCAAGCGTCGGCTCATGGGCCAGGGAGCAGGTCAGCACACGGACACGTGTGTGCAAGAGAAGGGATGCGCAGGGAACGCTTCGGTCTATACCGACTGTATTGCGAATGCTGCGAGGCAGAGGCTGTTTTTCTCCAACAGTCAGCATCTTGTCTGAGTTCCATGAACAAAAAGAATAGTAAGCCTTTTCATGGAAGCTGCAGGGAAAAGGAAAACAGAGCTTTCGGGCCAGTCCCCTGCTTCGGCCTCTGTGGAGGCTGTCAGCTAGTCCAGTTGTGCTGAGGGTGATTTCCTTTTAATATAGCCATCTGTTCTGCTCGTTAGGGGTCCTGTTCAGAGCCAAATGCTTGTGTTGCCTTCAAGTCATATTGGATAAACCCCAGAAAATAAATCAGGGATGCTTTCCTGCTGTCTCAGGCTCTCCCCGCATACAGGACTGGAGATCTTTCTCTGAGGTGTTCCTGTACACTTCTGTGACAGGTCACTGCTCAGTGTAACAGAGACTAACTGTCTGGATGAGAGCTCTTCAACCAAAAAGTAACTTCCAGGAGCTGAGGGCCAGTGCTCTCAGCCTTCAGAAGTGGAAGGCTGGGCAATTGGCAGGCACAGATCCTGAGTGCTTGCCTAAGCACTGTTCATGTTCTCTAGTCTCAGCAGACTCCCACTCTCCATTTGCTTTATCCACCTCCTGTGCCTCATCTCGCACCTGCAAGCAAACCCAGTGAGCTCTCTGGGCAGAGATGTCATCCCGGTGCAGCACTTAGGACTTTCACCCTTGTGCTAAGGGGTGCCGAAATAGGACACTACTATCACTCAAGGGATGGAAGTGCAGCTGGGTCAGAGGGCCGGCAGAGCCTCTCTGATTTACCCATACTCTCACTACAGCTTCCCGAAATGAGGCCACGTAAGAGTGGGAGGATAAGAGCAAAACCGAACGCCACGTAGAGCTGAAGGGTTGGAAATGGGTAGAGAAGCCAGACAGTCCCCTGGCTGTGGCTGGCGGGGGAGCAGAGGAGAAGAGCAGGGGTGAGTCATAAAGCAGCAGAGCCCCATGAGAGCTGGGGTGCCTCTCCTCTCCCTTGCCCTCAGGCTGACACAGCAGTCGGTTCTGCTTCCCGTCTGACTGCAGCACTCGCAGCCTGCAGAGACCTGCTTGTCGCATCAAGCGTGCATGCCTTGCTTCTCCATTTCTATGCCTCTTCTCATCTCTTACTCATCCTGCAGACCCTCTCTGCCCCCATCTGCATCTTCCGTTCAGCTCCTCCTCTCTCCTTTCATCCTCTTCTTCTATTTTCTCCTTCCCCACTCATTTCTCACCCTGTGCCTTTCATCTTGTCTTTTTTTCATGCTTTCTCCTGCTATCGAGCTCTTTCCCCTCCTTCATATGCCCCCACTTCCTTGGACTGCCCCTCCTTCTTCTCCCCCGCTCTTTTACCCCTTTGGCACTCTGTGCTCTGTGTGGTGAGTTTCCTGAATTTGCTCAGTCTCAGATGCCGCTCACGGCTTCCTATGCTACAGGGCAACATAAATTATGTATCACTCAGCTGTCTCACCAAATCTATATTAAACTCCCTCGTTAAGTGTATTTATGATACTGAACTGAAGGGATCCAGGAATCGACTGGCAGGCTGCAGGGCTCAGTTGGAATAGACGATAATTTTTCTTTTCCAGGTAGCTGGGATAAGGACAAGGCAGGAAGGGCAGTGACACTGGCAGAGGACCCTCCATCCATAGGTCAGAAGCAGTGGGTTTGGGGGCTCAAGAATTGCTTGGCACCAGCCATTACAATGTGCTGATGCGTGATCTCTGATTGTTGAACAGAAACAATTGGGTGCGTATGTTGGAGGCGGGGGGGATGGGGGGGGGGGCAGTACAGGACACAGCTTTTCGAATGTATGGAATTGGGAGTGCACTCAAAAGGATTAGCGGGAACAATTATTTCCAAAGCCAGGATACAGAAGGTGGAGCCTATTCAGATCACTAGTGTTTAGCACCCAGAGCAGTTTTATCCCAATAGTTTTTTGTTTTTTGGGGGGGCTGGGGTGCAGGGCGGTGGTGGTAGTGGTGAAGCAAGGGAAGACTGAAAACGGCTTTACAAGAAAAAATTAAAAGTAGGTTAGCAGAGAAAATGAGTTTATAAAAAATAGAAGAGCAGCCGGGAGGCACAACAGTAACTACTGCATTGTGCTTACAAAGCTAAACACGTTAAGAAGAATAAATCCCCAAGCTGGATGGCTTATAGCCCAAAATATTAAGAAAAGCTGGGCCTGATCGTGGGTTGCTGCCAGATCCAAAGAGCAAATGTGTTCACATAAATCATTTTAATACAAAACATTCCTAAAACAAGGTCCTAAATTTGAACTTCTTCCAAGTCTAAGGGTGTTTGCAACCAATGCTTGAGGGGTCAGGTTGATTTCTAAAACTGTGGGAACATAGCAGCAGCTGTACTAGGTCAGACCAAAGGTCCAGCTCCCCTCTGACTGCGGTTTGTAGCAGATGCGCAGGGCAAAAAAAAAAAAATTAAAACCAAAATCTTAGAATGGAACAAGCATATTGTGATGGTCCCTTGTGCTTTGTTTACCCAGTGACCTGCAACTCTGTACACAGAACCATCGCAGCCCTCGTCTGATGTCGCTTTTCATGTGAGAAAGCCCAAGGTTAATTTGTCGTTTGCTGTGTGGCTTAGGGCATCCTACTTACTCTTCCTGGATCTTAGTTTCCTCCCCATGTGTAAAAATGATGAGAATGCTCACACAGGTGTTGTGTAGGGAGGTAGATGGCTAAGAACTACCACAGAAGTGCGATGTGTATCTGTGTTGTATATACAATATACGCCGACAATATTCATTGTGCAGGTAAGACACTGAAGCTGATGAAATTAGGTAGGTGATTTTCTTATTCATCTTGCAGTATTTCCCAGGTAAACCTCACTCTAAGGGCACTGCAGATTTTGACACACACGTACCCCTGGTCACCGTCTGAGTGCTCAGGGCTCTCCATAGAAAGGAAGCTGAGAGAGTCTGAGTGGAAAGAGGTTAGAACATGACTGAGGATTTCAACAGAGGCAGGGCTGATGAAATCACACCCATAAACAGTGGCACTCAGGGGGTTTGGTCACTCTATTATTCATAAGGTCTTTCATCCACAAAACATTTTTCCCAGTTTCATGTGTACTCAAAATGTTTTTGTCCTGCAGGTCAGTGTCTGTCTCCTATTGCAGAGCTTTAGTCTCACCTGGGTGCATAGGATCCTTTCTTTAAAAACTGCCAGGCTTAGCTTCCTTCTCTGCCAGGAAATCAAGCTGATCTCTGGATCTAAAAAGGCTGAATCTGCTGATTTTTTTCAGAACTGGCACACTCTGAGTTGTGTCAGTTCACAGCTGAGCATCTGGCCTCATGCCATCAGGAGAGGCAAAAAAAAAAAAGGGTGCTGTTGCTGATCTGAACTTTTGTAAGCCCTTAATTTCAGTTGTTTGTGTGGCTTTTTTTCAAGGCTGGCCAAAGTAGGTATTGAATAGACAAGCTGGTGAGGTGGGAACTGGGGTTAAGGTGCAGATACTTGTAGTCAGCAATGGATTCCGGGTAGGAAAGTCTGCAGAGCAGCATCCCAGATTTGTGCTAGGCTGCTTGGGAACGTCAGGCTTAGAAACAACATCAGTTGTCGCTGCAAAGATTTTAAACGCATTAGGAGTGCTCTAACAAATGGCTGTTGCATTTTAACATGAGAAAATGCAGAGTGATGCATGGCTATGGCTGGTCAGATCCAATCAGTGTTAACGCCCTTCCATTAAGCTCTGGCTTGCAGGGCTGCCTCTTGCTCCGGAGCCTGCTGTGCCAAGGGAGGTTGCTGTACCTCGCCAGGACTGGGGTGACGGGTATTGTGGAGAGGACATGAGGTGCCATGCTTGAAAGAAACGTGTCTGTGTTCTCAGCAGCGTGTGTGGGAGCACTTGAGTACCACTGGGCACATCCATGGCATCTCTCTGAGCCTGACTGAATAACTGTCGTATTTGTTTGTTGTACATTTAGTATTGCTTTATGTGGGGTGAATACATTAGCATTTCTTCTTGTGGTTTGGTTATTGTCTGACTGAGGCTATCGCTCCTGTGCTTGCATAGATTATGGCAAGTCATTTAGCTAGATTTTAGAGGGTTTCTCTGCTGCTCTGACTAAAGAGGACAAGAATGAGGCTCTGTGGGTAAAGGCACTTCTAAAAGCTGAAGAAGTCTGAGTTTGGCTCTAAGCTGTTGTGTAATTTCTATCTTGGATTCTTTGTAAAAATGGGGATAAAACTATTTTAATGAATTAATTCTCATATATGCTAAGAACTTTCTGGCTCAAGAAAATGCCTCCTTTTTCGTTTTTCGTGTGTACAGTTAACCAGCACAATGGAGTTCTAGTCTCGGTCAGAGTCTCTCATCCTAAATCTATTAGAAATAAAAAGGTAGGAGGTTCCTCAAAGTTTAACTGAATTTTTAATAGGATTGATTGTTAGCTTGTGCAGATCATTTACATGTAAGTATTGCCCACTTTTTAATAGTGGGCAATACTTTCTAATTTGTTAATAAAGTGAACAAGCTGAGGAGCTGAAAGGCATCATCACAGATCAGTGAAGGATGGCAGAGTACAGAATGAGACTGGTGTCCTGCCCTTGAGCCTCTTGCTTTCACTACAAAGTTTCACCTATCCGGCAGCAGTTATGGTTGTCTACCAGCAACTAGAAGCACTCTCTTTTTTCAGGGCAAGATAAGAGCATAGATAATTTCTAAAGTACCCAATACAGGGCTTTTCTGACTCCCACACTTGGTACATCAACACTCCAAGGTGTATGTTCAAGCTGCTTAACTGAGTATGTATTCACTGGCTTGTTTCTCCTTCGAGTGGCAAAGCATGGAGCAGTTTAGGCATGCATTGCTTCAAAATGGGTCACTAGGAAGCAAGACTGAATCAAGAAGGTACATGAAACAAACTGCCACTAGGAAAGGCAGCTGTTTTCAACCTGTAGCCTATGGACTATTGGAGTTGTCTGCTTCTTAGGCATCCTCAAACTGCAACTAAGAAGATTGAGCTCATACATGCAAGGCAGATCTTGGGCATGTAAGTGATATCTCCGAAATGGTCTGCTGCTCTCCTGGGAAACATTTACATGTTCAAAGTTTTAAAGCAGTGGAAAACACTCAGTGAAATGCCTTATAGCGAGGCCTAGAGCTAAGCAGCTAAAGGCTGGGCTTGTGCCCCTCTGAAGCCTGTGAGCTGGTAAGGTGTTGAATACAATGACTCCTTGCTCCTCTTGCCTTCTGGGAAAAACTTGTCACTAGTTCAAGTGAGGTATGTCCCACTTGAGGGGAGGGGAGGCTATTATTGTCTGATTCAAGTGACACTCATCACACGTGGGTGTCCTGTTACAACAGGCACAAATAAACGTGCTTAGGAGCACACAGGCAGCCTGCAACAAAAGTAACCCAGAATTTGATCTAGTTTTCTGACAGATGCAGCATTGCCTCCCTCCCTTCAGACTGCAGATTGCTGAGTCCTGCATCAGCCCACTGATGGAAACAAATAAACCCATCCTTTGGCTCTTCCTCTCCAATTTTCCTCTCCCATTGGCACATCTGATGTCTTGTTTGGGGGGATGCTGACATTGTTTCGCGGATGATATTGCAAAGGAAATGCTCAGGCTTCTCTGCAGTCTTGCTGCTGGTAGTTGAAGTTACGTGAATCTGAAACAACTGGAAAATACAGATGGGGTCAGGGTGAATTTTGTGGCAGAACGTGGGTTTTTTGGCCATATGTGACAGGAACCTGAAGCAGCCAGAACCTTGAGGTGGAATCCCCTCACATCAAAAGGCAAAAAAATGCCTCTAGTCTATAAAACCACAGTTATGACAACAGTCTATTAAGCTAAAAAAGGTTAATTCTTTAATTAAAGAAATTGCTGGGTGAGACACGAACTTTTAAAACAGTGTCTTTACATGGTGAGTCCATTCCTTCCATCTTGGTTTCCTCCCAGCGACTTCCACAGACTCCTTCCTGCATATAAACCTGCTGGTCTTAAAGTCCCTGGGAAATCCTCCTCTCTGCTGCTTGCTGAGGTACTCACCCTCATTCCCCACAGAGCCCTGTGGCGTGTGTTCTGGGTGCTTTCCCCCCTCTTCTAGAGCCTTCCCATGGCCAAGGGGACGATAGCTGGTACTGGGCAAATGGGCAGCCATCCTCCCGCACCATCCCCAGGTGAGAAAGTGAGTCTTGGCCATGTTTCTTGTTTTCCTGGAGTATGCAACTCACAGTCTCTATACAGTAAATAGGGAGCAACCAAGATAAGTAATTATGCCATCTGCTGTAATCAGTTTGTGGAACTTTATTCTGGAAGAAACTAGCCTTGTGCAAGACCCAGGTTCCCCACCCAAACTCAGGTACCAGCCCATGTGGTGAGTCCCCTTGCAGAAAGGCAGCAGCACTGGGCTCTGTGGGATATTCCCATGTCCCAGGCAAGTCCCTGGAGGTGGCTGCTGCAGTAGCCTGACCCTGACAGTGGGAGAGAGTGAAGGCGTGGGGGACAGGAAAAAGATTGCAAGGAGCAATTTTTTTTTTTTTTTTTAATTTGCCTCTTCTTCTGGTGCAGATTTTTCCAAACCACAAAGACCCAGTGAGATCTCAGTGGTCACACAGAGGGTCCAGGCTCTGTAATTAAGAGGCTCAGCCCTTGCAGAGAACATGGCATTCCAGGGCAAAGTGGTGTCAGTAGAGACCACTGGTGCCGAGGGACACAGCTAACTGGGTCACCAAGGGAGCCCAATATCCTTGCACAATCCTGGGTACAGGAGAAAAATCTTAAATCAGCATATCTAGTGTCATGTTGCTTTTATATGGGTTTAACAACTTGAGGCATCTGAGTTGGGAAACTTTGACTCTATTGTTCCTGTTAATAATTTAATTGAAAGCTGGGCCAAGGCCCTGCCTGGGGATGTACAGTAAAGCTAGGGAGGAGGTTTAAGGTGGTTATAGAGTGGAAGGTTTTCCTTGGTAATTAGAAATATTAAGTTTGGCTTTCCCTTGACTTCCTGGAGGAATTTCAAGGGTGGGGCCACCCTGTTGTTTGGGTTTATAGCTTGCTATGTTGACAGAAGGATTCATAGGATGAGGCTGTTTTTCCTCTTTCTTCCCATCCTTCAGTGCAGCTCGATGGTATCATCAACATCAATATGTAGCAACTAGCCACATTAAATTCAGGGCTGTGATATAGCGTGCTAGAGAAATGGCCATCGGTCTATCAGTAATATCACACATAGATTGTGAATTGCTGTTGGGCAGAGATCAAAAGTGAAACAGCTGGTGGCCAGTTTCTGAAAAATGGTGCTTGGACATCCCTGTGCAACTTCCACTGAGTTCAGTGAAAGTTGAACAATTAAAATCCTCATCTTTGGCCATCTCAGCTTAATTTCACAATGTTAAATTAAATTGTACTCCACCAGCGTGGCTCTAAAAGCATCTCCATTAAGATACTTTGTAAGACCAAAGTGGCAGAATTGAAGTGCCAGGACCGGGATTTTTTCACGGTAGTACATAACAGGCCCGTTCCTCTTGGCAAACTGAATTAAGTAGTTAATGTTAAACTGAGATCATGAGGTCGCTGGCACAACAGAGGAGCTCAGTGAGAAAATCAGCAGCTTGCCTTTCAGCTAGGAGGTGCTGGAGGGAGTGAGGCAAAATCGTGCGTTTCAGGGGAAGTAAATTAGAAGGAGGAGAATGAGGCGCACAGGAATTCAACAGAAAAGGACCTTTTGCTTTTTATTTGTGGCTTGTTTGTTTTGTGTTAGTCTCTGAGACTGAGTGGGGAGTGGATGCAGGGGGATGTGTTGGGGGGCTGCAGAGCTTCATCTCCCTCTGATGGCTGCTCCAGCCGTGGCATCACAGTTGCCTCCACCTTTGTGTGTTGCCGAGTTCAGAAACTCGGCTTTGAAATCTCAGGTCTCGTGTTATGGCACCCAGCTGTAACATCTACATCAGTGTGTCTTCCTAAATTCTAGGATCTGCTCTTCAGGATTTACTTGGAGGCGAGTGGCAGCCAAATTAGACGAGACAACCAGCAGGTGGTGCTCAGTCGTAAACGCAAAGGGTTGCTCCATCGTTAAGATGGTAGCAGGAATTTTTGCAGTACAGTTGATTATCCCGTGCATCTGCAAATATACTAGCAATTTTCCCCAGTGGATGATGAATTTAAATGTAACTACGACTAAAAGAGGTTGTATGCTTTCTAGTTCGAGTCTTAGGTTAGGAGGTATTGTAGAAGTGCACTGCATAATTTTGCAAACTGCTCTGACCAGCTGCAGAGCCGGGATTGAAGTCTAAGGGCAAGGAATTCAGAAAGCATAATTGTCTGGTCTTCAAAGATGCCTGATGTAAGTTATTTAAGATAGAGTGCTGCAGGAATCCACACAGTAAAAAAAAAATATTAAAAAAAAAGGCAGTAATTGTAGAGTGTGCTCTCCCTTCTTTTCCCTTTATTAATCATCTATTTTAATTTTGTGCTTTTATGTTGTGTTAAAAGAATACACGAGACCCTGGACTAAGTTGTGACTAGAGGATAATAATGAGTAAAGTTTACGACAAAGCTCAGGAGGCGATCTCTGTACAGAATGATACTTTGGAAGTTGGTCATGCACGTGAAACTGGCTCTTATTAAATCTGTTATTTTTAAAATGGTTGCTGTAGCCCTAGACTGTGATCTTTTGAATATGTAATACCAACCACCTGACACACATTCTTCCAATAAAATTTCTCTTCAGTTAAAACTGTCCCTCTGCTTTAACACTACATATTCTGAATGTCAATAGTAGCTTCCTGAGGTATTAAATTACTCTTCCCTGCACCACAGGAAGGACACTGCAGTAGGGCTTGGAGAAGTATTATGCTTTGGGCTCAGTTCCTCGCACAGCTGTTGCTGTTCAGTTTTATGTAAAAGCAATATTAAAGGCCAGATAAGATAGTGTTTTAGAAACAAAATTGGCCTTGACCTAAATCCTGTGCAACCTCACTTATTGACAGTGTACAAAATGCAAGTAAGCATAGACTTCATTCTCCTGTTTCAGTTTTTAAAACAATGATTTAGAGCAATCAGGCTCTGAAGAGCATGTTCCCATATAGCCTTAGATGGTAAAGGTCTCCTTGTCCCAGATCTGGCAGGAGAAGGAACATACACTTTCTACCCCACGGCATAGATGACCAAGCTTAGGGAACAGTGTTTCAAAGACAGATTAAGTGTTCCAGAGAATGGGGTTTGATGCTTCCAAAAGTGCCCCCTAGAATATTGAATAGAAATGAGTTGGTAAGCATTCACGGGCAACTAAGAAATCTCAAGTGGCTGAGGCCATGCCTGTGAGAAGGCTCTGCAAACAGCAGGTGTGTGTGAGGAGGAGGAGGATCAAATTGCCGGTTCCTACCTAGCTCGGGGAGCCAGGGTGTCCTGTATGGGTTTGTCTCTGATCGTAGTGATAGGGCACATCGGATTTGTTGTTGTTACCCATCCAGTCCAGCATTCTGTCTCAGACTCATGGAACCAATAACTGATTTATAAATCCTCCACTAAAATTATGAGTGGTCTCTCCTAACCATTGAGAGAAGTGCTGTTCCTCTTAATGAGCCTAACGGGGCTGGAACTTCTGGTATATCCAGTGGGAACCTCTCAGCCACAATACCTTGCTTAGGCAGCTGTTCCAGGCAACAGTGCAGCAAAATACTGCTCTCTGAAAATTATACTGCCTGAGGTTTTCCTAGTCACTTGAAAGGAGGTGGATGGAAATAAACTCGGAGCTTCATTATGCTGATATATCTAAAGTGTCACAGGAAGTGCTTTGCATCAGGGTAGCCAAAGCAACATTTAAGCAAATGGCTATGGAATGGCCTTTGGACTGCAGCTAGCTTCAGCCAGGGCCCTGTTTGCCATGTACCTGACTCAATGGCCAGCTGTGTTTCTGTTAAAAGCTGTGGCGAAGCAAGCTTCCACCCACCTCCCTGCAGGAAACAGGAGCAGGCACTCAGTGGGCAGTGCTGGGGTGTAGGTTTCTGTCCAAGGGCACCGATTAAGAGCTCCTATCGGCTTTGGATTTGGCACACTCACAGCATTTCTGCAAGTCAGGCTGGGTTTTATGTCATTTGAGGCAATCTCCTCTAGTGTAATTAAGATGCATTTAATTAGGCTGCAAAAAAAAAAAATTAAGAAAATCGGAACCCACTTCAACTGAAGCTGTGCTTGCTTTGACAACCAAAACAATGCCTTTGAAACAGTTTCCTGTGACTTAATCTCATCAAGGAGTTTCCCTGTTCAATATCTTTGCTGAGAACAGAACTGTCATCTGTTCTCAGAGGACAGTGGGAAGAGCG
>NW_010432005.1:87045-112255 GCF_000710305.1 Buceros rhinoceros silvestris
AAGAGCGTTACATCAGTACATTGAAGGAAGAGAAAACAAACACAAACCCCTCCCCCAAAATCCCCAAACCCCATGAGATGAGACAAATCTAGAACTGTTACTTGGTCACTGGACACAGCTGGTAGGTAGTTATAGGAAGTTTCGTTAGTGATGTCTAAGATTATAGCAGCAACTATAGATGCTCAAACTGCACGAAATTATCATTGCTGACAAGCCAAGAGAACTCGGATTGGCACCCAGATCTGTCATGGAGGTTGCATTACTCAGGTACGCCATATCTTAATGGGGAAACTGAGATAAAAAAATTCAAACTGTGGCCGGGGGGCATTCAGGAATGGTCATTTTCTCTAGCTGGTGCTGTCAGCTCCACTCCAGCTGATGATATGGCCCCTACACTTCTGAATTTTTATTCTCTTATCGCTCAAGGATACACTTGAGGATTTGGGAGGCGGTTCATGTATGCTGATTCACAATTCAGCCGGGATGAAGTTTGCAGCAAAAGTTATCATCTTTCGTGTTGTATACACGGTGGGGGTGGAAACACAGTCTGCCATCAGGTTCTTCCTTAGCATAAATTTTCTTCACCGTGACCTACAGACATTTCCTGTGAAGTTGGAATCGGGATTTTGTTGTGGCAATTTACACACCATCATCTCTCACTGACCTCCAGGTGGGTTATGGATGAACTGAGTGATCATTTAACAGCACCCTGCTCTCCACTGCTTTCAGACCAATTTGGTACAGCCGCACGATGCTATGTGGGGCTGCACAGACTTGGCTCAGTGCAAATTTAGGAAACTCCACAGCCTGCTGTCTGACGTATTGCTGAGCTTTCATCTTTATACTTTCGGTGCTTACTCCCACAGCCTGAACACAGTAATACCCTGCTAGAGCAAAATGTCAGTTACGACAGTTACCTAGAAAATAACGAACAGAGTGTATCAGCAAATAGATCTATTTTTATACACCCTTCTTTTGTGGGAAGCTTATCCAGGGCAGAAAAACCCAGCAGCTTCTCCCTTTTCAAACAGTTACTTTTGGTGGGAGAACCATGGAGTGACTCCACAGGAGGAGGAAATGGCCTGCAATGACCATCGCCTATCAACCCAAGGATTCCTAAGACCAAACCCCGCAAAACCTCTCAGTAGTTCTCAGAGTGCCAGCACAACTGTTGGCTTTGAAATGTCAGCAAGAGCTGTGCTGGTCATCCTCTCTACTTTCTCACAGACACCAGAATAAGAGCTACATATGTCTCTGAAGGGGAGGTAGGTCCGAGTATCAAAAGCACTGATTCTGGAGGTTCCGTCCTTTGTGCAAGGAGATTGCCATAGAAATGGTACTACAGTCCCATTCTAAGCCTTGAGTTGCTGTGGGACTTGGGGCCCCAACCAGACTCCATCAGCATCAATGGAACGCGTAATTGATTTTGTGGTGAAGTGGAAAGGCGCAGCCTGCAACCTCGTGAATAAAGAGAGGTCTATTCACTTAACAAGGCAGGATTCAGATGCACACAGTCCCGGAGCACCTCGGAATGATCAGCCACTTTCCCAAAGCCAGCTTATGCTATCATTCCGAATGTTTGCCTTCACAGTACAAACAAAAAAGAGGTGTATTTATTGACGGGGTAAACAGGTACATTTCTCTCCAAAGAAACCAGTTTGGTTAGTCAGCCTGGGTGTTGACAAGAGATGGAAGGAAATCATTAAAAGAGGCTGCATAGTAGGTATGATAATTAGCCATGTGATTGGTACCAAACAATAGAGGCTTATGCGGAGCCTAAGGAATGTGGAGAGATAATTTTACCTTTCCAAACAGGAGGGCAGCAAGCTGCACTTCTCTGCCTGGGAAGTAGGTCAAGAGGAAGTGCTCTTTCAATTCATATTCATCTCATAATTATTTCACGTACTGAAGAACAGCGTTTCTGTCAAGGGGAAGATGCCTCTGTGGCCAGTCTTATGGAAGAACAATCCTCCACTCAGAGCAACAGCATGCATATTTGACACTTTCAGCATCAACGCCCATCAGCGTTGCCTTCCACATGAGCTCTCATTGCACTTCTGCTGTTAGTCCTGACCTTGCCGAGCTTCACAGCCACTCCAGACATTGCCACCAGTGGGTCCACCTGTGCTGGATCCTAGCACGGAGAGCACTGCTTCACGTTTGCTAATGGGACTCAAATCAGGACATGATACGCTCTTTCTTCTGGTAGTAACACTAATCACCATCTTTCACTGGTGCTACAGGAGATGCAAGTGGTCCTGGTAGAAACATTTCTGTCAGGATATGTATGTTAAATGGGAGACCATTAAAAATTACTCTCTTTTCTGATTCTTAAGAGGGGAAAAGAGAATACTTTAACATGTATTTGCTTATTTTCCTGTGTAAGAGAGAAAAACTTAAGTTGGAAGGGACCTTCAGAGCCATCTGGTCCAACCCTCTGCTTAAAACTAAGCTACTTGTGAAGATACCTGAGGTTTCTCAGAGTCATATCACTAAATTGTTAAATAGATGGAGTGTCCACAATCACTTCGAGAAACCTACTGCAACGTTTGATCACCATGATAGAGATTTTCTGTTGTTTTGGTTTTTTTTTTTTTCCCTTACTGGTTTCAAAGGTGTGTTTTAAAGGTGGATGTCAAAGGTTAAGTAAGGCTAAATCTATATTAGTCTAGGTAGAGAACAAGTATTGTAGAGTCATCTACAGTACCTGTTCTTGGCTTTTTGACATATAAGAGCTATGTTTCTGAAGTAGAAGAGAGGCTTGCCCAACAGAAAAGAAATAAAATACTTATGTTCAAAACAGATTTTCCCATGATTTGAAAGAATGTGTAAAGGAATGGTGAAAAAACCAAAGCTTAAGTAACAGTGTCTTAGGGAATGACAACATGATGGCTCTAATTTAGCATTCAGCTATGGAGAAATGTAAGCATAAGACTAACTAAGGGCACTCCAATTTGACAAATCTGTTGTATGTTGAAAAACAATGTACCTAGGATGTGAAATACCACTGTTAAAAAGCACATTGCTTTCAAGCTGCCGTGCATAATCTCCACATATGCCACTTAGTAATGTTTCTTAAAAAAAACAACCAAAACCCGAACACCAAAGCCTAATTTTAACAAAAGGATTGCCAATAGCACAGAAAACCAAATCCGCTGCACCAAGTGAATTGTTCCAGATTTCTTTCAGCAGTAAAATATTTACTAGCAAGTTCTATTCGCTGCCCCAGTTAAACAACTTTTTTTTCATAAAACTTACTTGGTTTCACCATGAATGAGAAATAACTGCAATATTATTTCATCGTCATGTTTTCAAGATAACTGAATTAAACTCCAGTGGAGATAGGACACTATGGATTTTATTTTAGTCTGTAAAGTTGAGACTAATCCTTTATGTTAATTTTTGCCAGCTAAGGAATCCAGTAAAGCCAGAGATTTCTGAACCTCTTCTTATTCAAGATTTCAAAATTAAAAATGAACTAATAAGAAGAAGCTAGTTTGGTGGGGAAAAACCCGCTTTTAAATTCCTGTACTGGAATTACTTCTGTAACACTATCCATAAAACACAAAACTCAGCCCTTGCACCAGTTATATTACCTGAAGTAACCGCATAACTGCAGCCATGCCTGGGACGAATAAATCATTTCTTAAGGTTATCAATTGTCATTTTCCTTCTGACAGACCCCTTACTTCTACATACCCCAAAGCCCTTATTTCCCTCCGCTGCATATTTAATTTTTCATTGCTGCCAGCAATTTTCACCCATTTTCTGCTATAACTACTATATTTTTCTCACAAATAGCAGTACTAAAATCAATCAAGTACCTAAAATGTTGTAACAAAGCTTGTATAACGTTTATTAGGAAGACTATTTTCCCAGAATCTTTTTCTTTTTCTTCTTCCCCGCCCCCCCCCCTTCTCTCTAGCTATTGCAGTACATCTGATTTAAGAAACAAAACCAGAAAAGCTATTTAGGGATTCTGTTTACATATCATTAGATGCTCCTCTTGCTGTGTGTTATCATGCTTACCCTCAAAAAAAAAAAAGTCTGCCAAGATTTAGCTTTATATTCTATACCACATCTATGCTAAATCGACACTCAATTGTAATCAAGACGCTAATGTCATAATCATTAGCTCTTTCAGTTCTAGTGAACTTCTGTATCATCAGGAACACTTGCTCTTTGCTTCCCTATAATTCTCAAACAGCAGCATTTAACAGGAAGGAGAAACATCAACTAGGCAACTTCATTAATCTGATCTCAGATTTTTTTGGGGGATGCACTATGCATTTTGCATCCCTCACCAAGGCACTAAGAAAAAAAATCTGGAAAGCTAATGATATGCTTTGGTGTTTTTCCCCAGGACTCCCCAGTCTAACATAGCTCACTAACAGCACTTTGAATCACACGTACTGTTAATAAAGCACAATCTTCTGAAAGGTTTAATAGGAGTAAGTACGTACTCAATATTTTAGCGCTTCTTTGATCTTCTAGTCTTTTTAATCTTATTTTCCCAGTAGCCTCTCATTTCTTTGGTAATAGTGCCTACAACAGATTTCCAATAATTTTCAAGCTGAGTAGAGCTGGTTAATTCCTAGAAAAGTCTGCCAGGTCAAGCCTGGTCACTCCTTCTAATGACTCAGGAGTTAGACTAAGTCAGAACAGGAACTGAACACCAGTCCAGCATTTTCTGAAGTGATAGTAAAAATAATATATTTTATTTTCTCGTTAGGATGTTAAACCATGTTTCTGTGCTGCTTCTAACCTGCCCAAGCAAAGATTTTACTTTCTATTCTGTTTACTGAATCTCAGTCTAGATTCATGTGAATTAAAACTGGAATATTACAGGAAAGTTTACTAGATGACAAAGAACCCCAATTTCATAATTGGGACATCTTCAGTTAGCAACACGTCCTGATTAAATGAGGTAGTAAAGGCAGCTATTAGAAATATATCAAGTAGAGGGGGAAGAGGAGCCAAAAGATAAAGGAGGCAGCGATTATGTAAGTCAGAGACTCTGAAAATATAATGGGGGAAAGACTTGAAAGGGAGCAAAAGAAACCTCTACCTCACAGCCTGAGGACAGTAAGGCATTTTAAAGGGTAACAGCAATAAAATAATTCCTAAAAATAGTATTGCTCACTTGCTAGCAGAAGATGAATCAGGAAAGGCAGAAATACTCAACAGTTCTCTTTCGTGTTTAGAGAGAAGCAAGATGACGTAATCAGGCATCATGGGAATGCAGAAGTACCCTCCTAACTATGAAAGATGATAAACAGCAACCATAAAGAATCAAAAAATAAACCCCAGCATGCCTAGATACCATTAAGATAAGAAAAAGAGAGTTGTGTGAGATGTGTAGCCTTCTCTTGCAAACTTGTAATAAGTCTTTGAGCATTAAGGAAACAAGCCTAGCTTGTTTGATAGTAGAGGGCAAATATTGAGAAACCTTGGTATGGGATTCAACTAGTAGAGGAGGAAAGGGAATGTATAAAGTCAGGTTTGGATTTTTTGCATTATTTTTTATTTCAGAAAATATTATTTGAAAATATTCATTGTGTTATGTGATACCCTGCCAGATTTATTGCTCTTTACAGCCCTTTATCAGCTCGTGACATGCTCTGGTGGCCAGAATTAGTTGGTGCTATAGCTGGACTTGGCACAGATGTTGAGTGCTGGAGTTGGAACCATACAAACTAGGATCAACGTGTTGACTGTTGCTGAGACTGTTCAGTATTTTCAATGTCAACTCTTGAGCTCAAAGCTGGCTTAAAATAAGTGTAATAAAAGACCTTTGCAAACCTGGAGAATACAAGAGGTAGCCTGTGACAGGAGGCACGTGGGCCATGAGGCTACAAATATGTCTAAGGGAGCATGTAAGACTAATATTTTTTAACAAAAATCTATTCGTTTTTATCTGTGGAGATGGGGAAGGCAAGAGGAGATCGTTTAACTTTGTGCGTCACAAAGTGAAATCAGCCTCAGTTGAACAGATTCTCATGTGCCAGGTAGTTTTGTCGGGCCAGCTTGCATTGATTTGGCAAGGAATACTAGCTAAAGGTAACGGTAACCAGTTTCGTATCTGACGTTTTTATTAATATCTAGGTAGAATACAAGCAAAGCACAACTTCAGAGCATTAAGGACATACAAGTGGAAGGCAGTGTTTCGGAAATGGATTTAAGGGTCATAATGGAAATAGAGCTGAACATGGGCTTGCTGTGGGACATGGCGATTCTACAGTAATGACAGGAGCAGGGCTGTGTTCGTTAGATTCATTAGTTTAATATCAGAATAACATGAGAAACTCCCCCAGAGCTGAGAAACCCATAAAATCTGGAGAGTGCACAGGAAAAGAGCCATACAAATTTTGAAAATACAAAAAAAATTCCTTCCAATGGGAAACTGAAAGAGATCCAGCTGTCCTGCTTAAAAGACGACTTGATTCAGACTTAATAAGTAGCACAGACTCTAGCTGGTACTAAACCAACTTTGTATTATGGGGTTTTCTACATGCTTTCTCCAGCAATAACGGGAAGCTGAATCAAGGTTAAGTTTCAACTAGAAACGGAAGACAGCAAGGTAAGTTGCCAAAAGAGGGGGTAAACTCTCCATCTCTTGAAGACCTTTATATGCTTTAGTCAAATACCAGTTTGGATTCAGCTGAAAAGCAGCGAAGTGATACAGCATCAGCCTTACACAGAAGGTGGCACTGAATAATTCAGTGATCCCCAAGATCCCATGAGTATCTGTTACTCCTCCTGAACTTTTGAAATGTTTTGCCGTACACTGGTAAACCTGAGTCAGCTTTAGTCCTGATATAGCAGTTATTCTATCAATCTGTTACACTGGGAGTAAAGTTAAAATTAGCCAATTAGTTTAGTCGAGTAATCTGCGCAACATCTTTTTTCAAACAGCTTTGTGGGATCAGGAAATTGATGCTCAGAAGTGTAAGTTAAGAGATTCCAAAGCCAAGGGTGCTCATAAGGACCTTGGCATGTGATGGTGACAATGTACATTTCTCTTAGTAGAGGATTTTTTTCCTTTTTTTGAGGAAGCTATGTTTTCCCTGAAGTGACTTATCTGCAAAAATCTCTCCCATAAATCTTTATACTATTTTCCTCTCTATAAATAAACTAGCATGATTTGACATTAACTTGCAGAGTAAAATAACAGTGAAAGCAATGTATCATTCAGATCTGGTTATGTCCTGACATCAAAGTTTCTCTTATTGAATAGATTCACCTAGCTGCAATGAAACCCCAAAGGTGTAAATGGTTGGTCAGCAGGATTCTGCAAGTCTTAAATAGACTTACATCCTTTGAAAAGGCTGTGGAACTGTACTAATAATATTGCATTGCATGACAAGCTGGATGGGTATTGAACTACCTAAAGGATCTTTCTGTTTTGTCTTTCTCAGTAATGGTTACTTTGACAGAACATAACTATGGATCAGCACCTGAAAGATGTTATGTCCAGCTCTTGGCCTCAGCATTGCATGACCTTCTGCAGGATCTGTCAAGTATGTGAATAACCAAGAGCACCAGAGGGATGTCATATGTGTGGCTCCATGAGCATAGTAATTTCTTCATAACTTGAATATAATGATGGATTAAAAAGATTTGAACACCTGCTTAAGAGCCCATGGTGTACCAGCGCATGCAACATCTTCCTTTGGAAGGCAGACTAGCATGCAAAATCCATCAGGCTCTGCTGCACCAGCCTGCCTTGCCAAACTGCAGATTACAAACATCTACAGAAACGTGCATGTCTGAAAGTAACTTAAACACACAGCAGCCAGTGATGTGTCCACTATCTGAGTCAAATCCTGAACCCTCTGCTCCATCCTTTGACACCAAAGCCTTCTGAAGCAGTGCGTAAATAGGGTAACCTTTGGAGAATAGATTAGAAAGGTCTTGACTCTTGGTATATGCTGGAACAGCATGAACAGCAGCTGTTTTGGGCCTGTAAATATCCAGCTCTTTCCATGGTTTACCTATAATAACCTCAATTACATGCTCTAGCAACTGTCATGGAATTTCTTGTAGTGTAGACAAGATTGTTGTATTCAGCTGGAGAAAACTTGCATCTCAACCAATAGTTACATATAATCAATAATTACATAGTAGATAATTGACTGCTTTCAGCTCTTCCTCTGTTTTCCAAGATCAAGAAAAGGAAAGATTTTATGCAGAAAATCTCAGTTCTCCATGCAACAGTCTCAGAAAATCTGAATTCTCCTCTTTTGTTAATTGGTGTGTTGTAATTACAAAGTGTTTGTTCAAGATATCTTTCTACAGAGTTTGGAATTTGCTCCGCGTTTACTAAGACCACACACTCGGTAGGTTTTACAGCACTAGGGGCACAGACTCCAGTGAATAGTGATACTGTTGTGATAGCCAGTGCTTTGACACAGATCGTCAAACTACAGATTTGGGGTTTTTTACGGATTTTAACTACAGATCGTCAAAAGCTGAGTGAGTCCCTGCAGCCTGAGGTGATGAGCCAAGCTTTTCAGCAGAAAGCTGTAACCCATCCAGATCTTGTGAGGCTCAGATCCAGAGGAGAGTGCATAATATGCACTGATTACTCGGTTACAATCAGTTTATTTTGTTCTCATCTGGAAAGATGATGCTGAGTGTTTCCAAATTGGGAAAAAAAGTTGAAGGAAAAAAAAAATCTATATTATGACAAAAGAAAAATGTTTGAACTAATCCAACCATATTTTAAATGTTTTCTAACATAAAATAGCAGGACAATCAAATCCAAGATAAAGAGCTACTTCAAAGTGAAAAGATTAAATGTTTCGTTCTGAAACATGTAGGTGGAAGACTTCCACAAATTTAAATTCTGTCAGCACAGTTTTGAAAAGATTTGTTAGAACTGTCTTTTTTCCAATGGAAAATGATTCCATATCAAGATTTTCTTCTGACTTAAATTTAGAGCTAAGCTGTTATATTGCTCCAAGTAAATGTTAACAATGCTTTTTCAATATTTCATCGTCAGCTCTTTCAGAACACTGAGCTGCCTGGGGAAAAACAAAACCAAAACTTTTCTGTGAAATATGCATATGTCACAGTTGTCAAACTGGCAATAGCAACACCAGCATATGTTTGGAAAGATGGATATTTTTTGTTTCAAGAGTATTCTTCGTTCCAGAGAAGACTATAAAATCATTCCAGATTAGATTTTTAAACTTGGAGAGAGGAAGAAATAACTGCCCATTATGACTTGCTTTGTAATGAAACCAGGTTGATAATGTTAGTGTTCAATGATTTACAGATAATAATAAAAAAAGAAAATTGAGAATCACCCTTTGAATAGCAGATGCCCAAGAGAATATTCATTAATTTAGATCACAACTCAACAATGTGGTTCAGAGAACATAGTTCAGCAGTTGGAAACACATTGGAAATGGTTTAAATTCTTTCTGGTTTTTCATCTTGGCAAATATATATCCACAGGAAAAAAAACCCCAAAGCTACTGGCCAATTGCATAGAGACATGGAGTGCGTGGCACTGGTGAATAATAGCATATATAGAGGACATTGATTCCAAAATAAATTTTAGTCAGTGCTCAGCTATCAAATTATACTTGGGCAAAAGCTTGAGAGGTTAGTATCTTACATTTTGTGGTCAAATGATGTCAGCCTCTGTGGTCAGCTGGGTCTACAGGATGAAGAATTAAGGGCCTGCTATCAAAAATACCCTGTCCCTGTGAACAGTCAGGTCACTGGAACGTTAGCAAAATCACTGCAGTGGGTCTGAGCTTTTCCAGCTATGGCTAGGGTAAGAGCTGGCTACTACTGCAAACAGAACATAAGTGCTTTTAAAATCGCATTTAATCCCTTGGAGTACATCTAGAAACGGAGAGGAAAACCAAGAAAGCACTTCTTACATCAGCTATACATTTGACAGTTAAATGAACAAGCAGACCCGTTTGGATTACCTAGCATTTCTGGGCAAATTGCAAGCCTATGCTCTCTGGAATATATATTTGAACTGACTGAGAAATCACTGCATTGTGGAAATGACATCTCCATACGAAAGAAATTATTGCAGCTACCTGGAAAATGTACTGAAAGGACCTTCCTGGCAATTCTTTTCCTTGGGAATCCAGGATCCCATAGAAAGAAAGACCATAATGAAATCTATTAGTAGTGTCTAGTACAAACGGTTTTCATTCTACTCACTTTTTTCCATTCCAAAGACCTCCCAAAACCATTTCTGTTACCTCAGCATGAGGCTATGCAATGCGCATGCCTTGCAGATGTGTCTGGAAGTCCTTGAGTAACAGAGCTGGTGACCCCCCCACCATTTTCCCCCCATCACCCCTACATACCGCAATCATCTTTAGTTTTCAGTCAGCATGCTATCGCTTCTTGACACTGAGGAAACAGAAAGAGTAGACCACTCCAGTGTGAATGTTTACTGCGTATTGAAGATGCCCTAGCTGATTTTATTTAACTATCTACCTTCAGAACCCTTTAATCAAAGTCAATATGAAAAGGGTCGCATCGTTTCCTGTGGAACCCCTTATGGCTGTATGCGCCTAATTTGCCTAACATCTGCCTCCAGGCCTGCCCTTACTGGTACTGTGCTCTTGTGCACATGCTGCACTCTGCCACCGCCTCCAGGGTTAGCATTCACCTCCTGTTACGCATATCTCCACATCTTTTCCATGCTGCCATGTCTTCTTGAAAGCTTTGTGTTGGTACGGCATGTGATCTTGTAAACTTTGAAACCTTTTTTTTTTTTCCCTAAGGAAGAAATTGTGCAGCTACAAAGGGTTTACCAAGTCTTGGTAACATACAGGATTGAACAAAGTGACAGTTTGGGAAAAAAGTCAAGGCTATTGATGATTGAACTGAATCGATTGGCATAAAATTTCATAATTCAGTACTGCTATCAAATCCAGTTTGGGCTCAAAGGAAACAGAGAAAAAATTTCTACCAAGGACAGAAGTTAATCACGTCTTTCTTAATAATGCGTAATCAGAAGAAATCTTGTCTTAATCAAGACAAGATGAGCTATCATCCCATGATCCCAGCCACTGAGAAGCACTATCAAATTCCATCAAACTCCACGGCTAAGGGACTAGGCTAACATCCAGCAGATGTGGTGCACTGATCCTTGTCAATTATCTTCTTTCTACCAAAAAAGTAGCTTTATTAGGACTGATAAATAAGTAGGACTCACTGAAATTTGCTTTGGGACTCATTGAAATCTACTTTGGAATTCAAAAGTGAAGTATTTTTTTTTCTTTCTTAAAGAAGGTGGAGAAACCATTCTCTTTTCAGCTCAGTTCACAATAAATAGAGTGTCTCAGGATCTTTGGGGAACCTGAGCTAAACCATGAGCTAAATATCAGAGTACCTGTTAGATACTCCAGTGAAAGACCAAGACAAGCTTTCACATGAGTTCAGAAAGACTTTATAACTGTCAGCTTCACATGCCTCTGGAGCACTTCTTGCTTTGTCTCATATACAGGTCATAGGAGGGAATGATCATTTCAAGCTAAAGCCCTTTCAGTGACAACAAATAGAGTCAAAGGTGAATCTCTTTTGTACCCACAGGAGAGGGGTCCCTCTTTTACAGAGTCAAGGTTGGTGTTGAAGAGTTCCAGATGTCCTCCAGGTTATAGGTTGAGATATTGAATGTACATCATGCCTTCCTTTCCAACATCTGTGAGTCTGGCTGGAGATGCAAATATCCTTGCTATTTCACACTTCAGATATTTAGAAATGCTTCTCACACTGAGAGAAGTTTTAAATCAGCAATGTAAGAACCTGAGAGAAGGAAGGCTAGTGCCCATGTTGTTCTTAATTAGCAAGCCACGGTTATTGTGTATAAGTAAACCAGAGCCTGGAGTGTGAATTTTGCAGGAGTTATAAAGTGATGATTAATCCCTAAATGAAGATTCCTCCCCTGCTCTTCAAATTCCAGGATTGTTCTCCCTGTTAATGGAGGAAAGGACTTTGCTAAATTATGTTTGCCAAATCCTACTGGCAAATATGCTGGCTTGTAAAGACAAACGCTGTTGTGTTATTAATGCATCAAAATTAATTATGTCAGTATAACTAGTTATCTTTGTTACAAGTACAGAGCTTGAGGGACCAGACGTGGCACTGCCTTATTCGTTACCATGGTAGACAATTATGAAAGAAGTACAGATCTGGACTTGCATAACTCGAAAGCAGTTCTGAGCAGATATTGTAAATTTCCAGGTTCAGAGTAAAAGAAATATTCCTTTCTCCAGAACTATCAATTTAGGACACAGAAAGAATCTGACCCTCCCGCAGGGAAAAAAACCTGTACAGTTTAAAAAGCTATGATCATTGTTGTACTGACTAATTGGTTTTCACAAACCACTCTGGAAAATTCATATCAAGTTACCACTTAATCAGGTACAAGGTGGTAAGAGCAATCTAGGTGTGGCACTAGTTTGGTATTTTTAGCTCAGACTGGCCATATCTTCTCTAGCTGGGGCTGCAAACGCAGGCAAAAGGGTGAGCAGGTTCTGTGAGAGTGCAACAGAGTATTCAATCTGGGTAAGACGGTATAACTACTTGCTGCTTCAGATAGCTGCTGTGCTTGAAACGGGAGCTTGGTCAAACTAAGCAGTTAGCTCGGGAACTGTGATTGCTTACGAGGGCTGCTTCTCACTGGTGCAGGGCAAACAAGTGACATCTGGGATATTGAGATAGCTCTTCTACTTCCAAGAATGAAAAGCACCTATCTTGACAATCCCGTGGATGCAAGGCCGCAGAGGCTTCATCAGGAAACGGCAGGCAACACTGAACATCTCTGATATGTAAGAATATCAGCAAAATACTCAGTAAGGTTTTGCGTCTCCTGACTAGAAAGAAGCTTTTTAAAAATTATCTGCAGACCTGAATGCAGTCCAGTAGCTGAAGCACATTCAAACAGTTTGCCAAGCAGTGTGCTCTTTGCGTGTGCCAGATGTAAGCAAGCTGTTATTTACGTGTGCAAATGCCTCTGTGCATATGTGCACATCAGCTCAGCCGGACTTCAACATGAAAACTTTTGAAAACTTGAATTCTGAGTTGCGCTTCCCGCATTGTTTGTTCTTTGGTATTAGAACAGGCTCTGCTTGTGACAAGATACAGAGTGGAACTTTTCAAGAAGCTGAGGAAATAAAAGTTTTAGCTCAGTAACAAATGGAGGTGAGTGCTAGTGAGTCATCTGCTAAGTTTTGAGGGCAGATGGCTGGATGAGAAATTCCAAACCATTCTTTTAACACCACAAAAATCTCACTCATCTCTGACCATAACTATGGGGTTGTTCAAAACCAAAATCTGGAAAGATGAGAACAACTCACTTTCTCAGAACTTAACTTCCAAAAACAGCTGCTAAGATCAATTTGTAAACTTTTAACCTATGTCCAATGATGGCAGTTACACATCTGTCACCTCTGTGCAGAAACTGAGTGCTGAAAGGAACAACTGCACGTGCATTTGTGGGGAGGCAAAGACACTCTACACTGTGGGGGCAGCATTGAAGCTACTTAAAGGATTCTGACGCAGTGCCTTTCAGGTCCAGGGCGAGCAAAACTGCTCAGAGAAAATGGACTTGAGTTCTGCAGTGAGTCATGACACTTGGTGTGATTCTGTATGCTTTAGCCTGGTGACTAATGTCGTTTCAAGCCACATGTGGGGATATCTGATAGTGAATAAAGCGTTACACGTCTTTTAGAGGCTGTGATGCCTTGCCATCATGGTATGCTCAACCCATAAAAGCTATTCCAGTTGTGTATCATCCATTCCAATTGCCCCTCTTCATTCTTCTGTGGTATTGTATTGTACAGCTCTAAGAGGCCAGAATTATTCTCTTCTGCATTTGCAGCCAAATATAAGTTCTGAATTACACCAGTTATTCTGAGAATCCCCCTCCTGACTTGACTAAATCATCTCAGAAAGTAGCTATGGTCGCCTACATGAAAAAGAGAAGCTACCAGCAAAAGGGTATCTTCTGTGTAACTGAGGGCTACACTTTGTGCTTATGGTGATGTAAGAATCCAGAGCAAATGCTCCCGCTATGAGTCTTGCACTGTCTTGCACTGTCGCTTTCATAAGAGCCTGTTCTGAGCCAATTCAGCTCATTAAGCCAAGCTATGTTTAAAAAGATAAATAGACCATTTTCTCCAGCTTTAATGAGCTAAATTGTTTGTGAGAAGGGTTTGGCAAATGCCAGCACAAGGGCAAGGTGGGATGTGTCTCTGGGGGTAGGAGATAAGGAGAGAGCCAAGGGTCGTAGGCTAAAGAGTAGCGGGACCTCCCCTTTTGGGAGCAGCAGGCTATTAGATCATCCTGATATCTAATCTTTCTGGTTGTTAGTCACTGCCTCGGACTGAGGGTGTCATGACAAAACCTTCATGTTTTTAGCCTTATGACACAAAAGCAACATGAGCTTCTTCACATGATTTTTTCGTGTAAACAGCGAGTAGGAATTTTGTGTGTCTGTGTGTTTGGGGAACAGACAATGACTTCTCAACAGCTTTTGCTGTTTGATCAAAGTGCTGGACTGGGAAATAAGGGTAATGTTGACTCCGGAAATGCCTACAAAGAGCAAGATATAATCCTCATGTGAAATAGACACTGACAGATCCTGAGGAAAGGAACCACTTCTCTCAATATATGTTGGTTGTCCTCTTAAAATCACTTAGGTAAGGTCAGCACAACATCTGATGGTATACTTGTACCAGAAGCAATCCAATTAAGCCGCAAAAGCTGCTAATGGTGCAGTAAACGCTATATTTCCACTGAAAGTTTTGCCACTAAAACACCACCAGCAACATCTTCACAGTACCGTATATGAAGTGTAGGCTGAGATTCATATGTGGCCCAGAGTGATGCAATATCTCGGGTTTTGTGAAAGTTAGCCACACTGTGGAGTGGCTTGCCTGCAGACACAGGCTAACAGTGCAAAGTGTGGGTCTGGATCCAAAACTTCTAGCAGTTCACAAGTGGCCTACACTGATCTCTTATTTCTAGTCTTTAAATTTTCATATACTTATATATATATATTCTTTTTTTTTTAAGTCCCAGAGTGGTGTTAGAAGACATACAAGAGCAAGCCAAGCAGGAGTTGCAAGTGAAGTGTATAGAATTTCGCATTAGAGCCAAGTAGCTGTGCGTGAACTCATCCAGCACTTCGTGTATTTGCACAATGTAATCTTTGGTTGCCTGATTTGTGTACAGGTGCTCAAATTGTGTATGTGGAATGTCAGCAGTTGATTTACTGAAAACATTAAAAAATAGGTTACTATGTCTGTGCAAGTTCACCGCAAAGAATGCTTCCAAGCTTGCCTATACATGTTAACTCTTTTCTTTCTGTACCCTCTACCACTATCTTCTAAATCAGTGAATCAGTGGCAACATCTATGGAGCATCAATGTCATTTACCCCTCCTCGAGGAGCTCATTCACCATTTGCAGAATTCTTTTGTGACCCTTAGATGAAAGACACTTAATCTGTGTAAAATATTATTGTTGTTGTCAGTCTAGTGTTTTCAGTGGGTTTTATTGGAACCTGATGTCCTGCCAAAAGCAACACCCTGAGAATCTTTCAGCAACTGTTCCTGGGTGTTCTGTAGATTACAGAACATACACTGTCCCTGGGAATTACATTCTCAGATTAGCAAAAATGTCAGTCCTCCTCTCTCTGTGAAAAGAACTGCTGTTCACGCTCTATATTAAAAGATTAGGCTAGTGCTTTTTTTCTGACCTCTTATATTCGGGTTGTGTTTTGTTTTCTCGTTAACCTCTTTGCAAAACAGGTTCAAAATGTTAAATAAGATTGATGTGATTGATCTTGTAGCATTATGCAAACACTTTGCATAGCTGAGAATGGCCAGTTAAAGGAAGACTGGTGGAAAATTGGACCCAGACATTCAGTCAGCAACTTTCAACCCTGCTGAGACAAAGAACCTTTAAGAGCTAACTTTATAATGAGGAGCTATAGTACAGCATGGCAGAAATTAAAGGGAGGCCCAAATCCCCTTAGCGACAATTGTGTTTTTCAGAGATCTCCTGGGTAGACGTTGCTTTGAGAGACCTTTGGGAAGGGCTGTAGCAAATGAGGCCTTCCTAGGAGACTGTTTCGGTGAAGCAAATGCCTCTGGGTCAGAATAGGAATGGGAGGAGAGTGAAGGAGAATAACCATTCCTCTGACAATCTGAATGCCCAAATTCTGCAAATATTGTCTTCTTCTGAAATACATTCATGTTCAGTCACTGAACATGTAAGTTTCTGAAGTGGGAAACAAAATTTTGCAGCACCTGAAGTTTCTTATGACTCTTTTGTCACTGTATCTGCTCTATATCCTGTAGTTTCTCGCTTCAAGATGGCCAAGGGACAAAAGAAGTGGGAACTATTGGTGCAGAATAAATGCCCTGGATTTCAAATGGGATTCACTCAGTATGTGTTTTGTACTGGAGCTGGATTCTCACGAGGGGATAGCCAAAAAGCTGTGTCCAAAAGAACTCCTGAACTGTTTGAGGAAGAGTCTAGGGAGAAGAAAGAAAAAAAAACCCGCCACACCGTGTGGGGCAGACTAGGCATTGGATGCCTGTGTTTGAAGCACCGTAGTGGTTGTGATGGTCTCTGATTGGCATGGGCTTAGAGAAGTAGCTCATACTAGCCTCCAGTTTTAGTTGTGCATTAGAACATTTACACATACCTAGCATAAAGTGATGGGAGATTTATCCCTATAGTTTATTCACTTTTGATCACACTTTGCCTTTTCTGGTCTCTGCCTCATTCAGCAGAGCTCAGTGTCATCAGAGAGCTCAGCTTTATTGTCAATATATTGTGTAGTGGCCCTGTGAAGGGATATCGGGTTGCCTTTCTGTGCGTTTACTACAGTATTTTTTTTCTGAAAAAAACCCCAAACCAAATGCTAGTCTACCCCTTTTTTTTATTCACAGTCTCTCATATCCTGTTTGGGTACTCTGATACTCTTCGATCCTGCTGCTGACATGACAAGAGAAGAAGGGCAAAAGAAACTTCTTTCCATCTATTAATATGATTATTATAACCAATGACTTGTAGTCTATATTTATCCCTACCTGACAGGAGGAAAAAATATGTAGTGAAAGCGTTACAATTGTTCTCCTCAATTCTTGACTGTGGTACCAATTGTTTTTGTTGGGCCTTTTGAAGACATTTTACCTTGTAGTCTACCTTCTGGAGAAATACTGCCTCAAAGGATACTGCTTTGTTATTCCATCTTGAAGGCCTTCAGTCAGCTACAGCTACTGTTTGGAGGCTGGACTGCATAACTGGGGGTTGGACTAGATGACCTTTGAAGTTCCCTCCCAACCCAAAACCTTCTATGCTTCTATGATTCTATTACACTTGAACGTAGCTGCGAAGTCTCTCCTCTCCTTCCCTGCCCTCCCTACCTTAATTTCATACGTCCTTCTAACACCTCAGGTCCTGCAGCATTAGAGTACAGAACGTGAATTTCTCTCTGCTCACAGGTATCAACATGTTAGCGTTGATTGTGTATGTAACAAAGGTGCCTTGGGCAAAAGGCAGACTGAATGCACCTTGGTAACAGATAGAATATTCCCACAGTTTTGAGCTCACAGAATATTACCTATAGCATGACCAAGACGAGTCACAGCGTCCTACCTCCTCTTCACAATGAACCAGGAGAAGAGGCCCTTCAAAGAACACGGATTTTTCCATACAAAGATTGTGATCAGTAAATCACAGCCTTCTCTTAGCTTGTGGATTTTGCTGGTTCCTAAGACAAACCTCGCACTAGTGTTGCTCTCATTTTTGCTGAAACAACCTTTCAATTACACCCACTGAGCAGATGATGACAAATGAAGAAGTACTTTGTCATTTGCAAGGTACATGTGTATCATGTGTATCATGTGTATGGAAATTGCTGATATGGCTGGAGGAGTTACTCAGCTAGATACTGTCACTTGTTTCTCAGAGAGGTCAAGAATAGTGCTAGAGATAATGCCCTCTGAGTGAAGTATCCTTTCAGGCTGCCCCAGCCAGGTCTGCAAGAGTGTATACCCACCATGTACTTCATAAACAGATTTATCCAGTCCCTGGACGTGCATGGTTAATTATATGGGTCTCATGGTAAAGCTCAGTGCTACTTGCTCTTGCGTAACTCCCTTGAGGATTAGTTGGCTGAACTTTCCGTTTCATAAATCATTTGATAATATGCAAAATAAAAAAATGGAAGGAATACAAAAATTTGTTAGGCACATCAGTAACAGGCAGAGTGGTCTCCTAGCTGAGGAACAATTTCTCATCAGATAGATAGGAAAAAACAGGGAGGGGAACAAAGGAAGAAAAAAATTGCTTTTGGATCAGATTGAAGAGGACTGTATTGTTATCATTTGCAACCACAGAGCTATGCATCTTTTTATTTTGTAGCTATTCTTTGCTGTTGGCAGCTACAGCGACACCTTTCCCTGCAGCTGGCCAAGCATCTGAGTCAGTTGCTCCCTCAGGAGGGATTATGTCCCTGTTTGTTCGATGTGGGAGTGAGGCAAGAGGAAGTGCTTTAAAACGACCCTGCCCCACCCTGGCTGTAAACATCGAAGTTCACCACCATGCAAACCTGCATCGGAATCCTGCGCCCGTCCCCCCACCTGGGGATCCATAACAGAACTGCCACTTTGCCATGGCCCAGAAGAGCGAACGCTGTGACACTGACCTAGTTCAGTAACTCGGGGACATGCTTGGAGGCTTGTGGCTGAAGTTAGCACAGAGGGGGTGGAAATGAATCAGAGGGCTACTCAGCTCAACATCACTAACCAAAAGCAAACCTAATTAGCAGCCACCAAGACTTGTTGCCGTCTGCTCAAGTTGCCTGTCTGAGCCTGGTCCCGAGTTCTAATCTCTGCGTAAAGATACAGATCTACAGCATGCCTGCCACGCTGTCCACATCAGAGGTGGTGTTAGTTATCTCTTTTTTTGTTTTCATGATCTCAGCAGAAAAATTGAGTGTTAGATCAGCTCAGAGGTGAAACACATCTCTTGCTATACTTAGCAGCTCAGGCTAGGATGAAGTGGGGAGCTACATCTTCTCTGGCTTCTGGGGACAGAGAGCTCCAGGACCCTCGATTCTCTGTACCTGTTCCCCCCAGTTGGCTTACTAGCATTCACAGTCTGACATTTTGCAGACCACACCTCACCGGAGCTCTCTTCTAGGGCTGTACCTCTTTTTCCACACACACACCACCACCCCCACCCCACCCCCACCCCCTTCTGATTTGATTCCTATACTTAAGTTGGGTTTGGTGTGTTTCTTTGTTGTTTGGGTTTTTGGGCTTTTTCCTGGGATGCTGAAGATTGTGCCTCCTCTGAGCATGTGTTAGCTTTTTTGTTTTGATAGGCCCCTATCTCTTTACCTCAAGATGTGTGTAGCTGTACCTGGATATGAGTGGTTTTCTCCCTCGAACAACTCCATTGTACCCTGGCTCCTCATCTGAGAAGGAGGGAATAGGGGCTTTTGTTGCGCTGGTGGACTTTGCCCATCCCTCTCCAGATCTGAATAGGCCAGCATTATTTCACAAGGGCTAAATCCGCTCACAATGGTTTTAAAGGGTTGAGCTGCTGAGCCAGCTGAACAGCAAACACCAGAGGGGAAACCACATTTCGTGAGCGCTTCAGATTCCTTCGGACTGTACGTGAAGCCATTAAGAGCAAAGTAAAAGCCCTTTGACACAACTCCCTTCGGCAACTTCTTCACAGCCACATGCCAAAAACGGGGGCTGGCTAAGGAATTGGTCCAGAATCAGCTCCCAAGAATCTAGCACATGAAGATGAAAACAGAGTTCAAACAGAACAGCAGCATATTATAATTTTTTTTGTAGTATATTAATCCTTTGCTGGGTGTCTTTCTATCAGTGTTGATTGCCATGGGCAAAAGACAAAAAACCCCCAGGGGCTTATATTATTATGCAGGAATATTTTTCACTGTATTTGTGTTTGTATGTATTTTTCTTATTCTTTACATCTAAGTTAAGAAGCCATATTGTATATCTCATGGTATTCTGATCATCCCAGAAGAACTAGATCTTCAGCTAACGTGACCAATTGAGAAATATCCAAGCATGCAATCAATTTATACAATTGCAATAAGATGGATGAAGGACTACCTAAAGGAGCTGCTATTTCTGTCTCTGTCAAGACTTGAGAAGACAGGAGACTTAATGCTTCCTTAGAAGACGTAACTGCCTGAAATTGCGCCAGAGGAAATTTAGGTTGGATATCAGAAAAAATTTCTTTACACGTTGGGTCATTAAGCACTGGAACAGGCTGCTCAGGGAGGTGGTGGAGTCCCCATCCCTGGAGGTGTTTAAAAGACGTGTGGATTTGGTGCTGAGAGACTTGGTTTAGGGACCCTGGTAGTGCAGGGTGAACGGTTGGACTCGATGGTCTTGAAGGTCTCTTCCAACCAGATGATTCTGCATGTGTGTGATTCCCTAAACAAGTTCTTTCACAATGATCCGGCTTAGCTTAGATGATCAGTGAAGGAGGTTTCCTAACCCAGACAGTCTTGATAGAGTGATTACTTTGAGCAATTGCATTGAGGGCAATAATAATAATTGATTGTGGTGAGGAGGATGAACCTTCCCCCTTCAGCGCTTCAGCTCCAGTCAGCAAAAAATGTGTGGCCACAGCCTGAAATCACACAGGGACATGCAGGAACATTTCATCTTGAATCAGCTAAAAAAGATGCAAACTTGAAGTAAAATACTTGCATCAAGAACCTGTATGGTCATTCTGAGTCAGAACTTATATTTAATATAATTTAGCTTGTTTCACTTTGGCTTTGCGGTTCGCTTCCTACTCCAACATGGCTGAGCATGACTCTAGCTCCAAGAAAGAGGTGTAAACACAGCTGTGAGCCCAGACTTTTGAAAATGTGTTGAAATTTATTTCCAATTACATACAGGGGTTACATTCAGAAGGGAAGGAATTGTGTTGGTTCTCTTAATGATAGCTTCAATTAACATTCTTCTTTACAATGTGTGAAGTAACAGGGTGGCCTCTGATGACTAAATAAAATAATTTTTAACAATTTCTTAAAAATATAATGGAGATTAAGAATCTAGCCAGCGAGAAGTAGAGATGAAATCATAGAACGCACTGCTGCTGCATGGCAATCCACCCATCCAAACAGAGCTAATCCATCTGCCCCACTTGCTTCTGTCACTTCCTACTTTGTGTGTCCTTGGTACCCCAGTGGTTATTTAACCATCTCTGCCCTGACTTAAGATCTGCAAAATAGGCAGGAAAACACCTCTTGCTCCATATGGGGATTGTGAAAATAGATAATTGATATTTATAAAATGCTTGCAGAACTAGGGACAGCCGAACTTGGTTCTCACACAAGTCCTGGGAGAGTACAAAGTATAGTTGTAGTTACTTTCTGCAGAAACATTCCTTCAGTAAAACATGGGCTTCAAAGAATGGTTGGTTGCCCTTTAGCTTCTGTTAGATTGGTAGAAGCAGTTATTTTTCTCATGTAACTGAGGTCTGCAGTGAATCGGGGGCTTTTATTCAATCCCCCAAAATATTATTTGGAGTTGTGTGAGTACAAAGAGAAAAATCCTGCAAATGTGCACAAATACTTTCGAAACCTAAAAACCTTAGGGAAAAAAAAAAAGATCCTGAACAACCCGTGAACTGGTACATCATCTCATTTTCTTGTTCTTATTTCTCTGAACCTGCTGACAGGATTCCCCCAGAATTTCCAGCACTCACTGAACCTTGACCTAAGCAGCTTCATGAGAATTTCTTCCCCAAGGGTTATTTTGGATAGAAAGTTCTAAGATCCTGAGCATAATGGTTTTCACAGCTGTAATTATAGAGTCACACATCTGACTCATGTAATTTGACAAGGAATTATAACTTGCCTGGTTCAAAGGAGTGTGTCAAGGTGTATGGTAACTGGTGAGGTGAATCTTGCAGCACCTGCACATGGGCTCTTCCATCATTCTGGTGTCCAATTTAAATATTTCTGTTATGTGTTTACATACCTGGGGCAGTCTAGATTACAATATTCTGTAATGCCTTTTATCAGAGAGAGTTTTATAAACACTAGACTCACAAGCCAGGGATGGGGAAAGGGCAGTGAAAACGCCTGTGCACCCCTTTGTACTTGGAGAAACTCACACTTTTCTGTGTGGTTAATGTATGCAAGTCACATTGCCCATTTTTGGTTCTCATAAGAGAAACATAACACATGAGTACATTTTTTCCAGGAAGTGCTGAGAAATGGTAACTTGGACCGAAGGCTTTCATTTCTAGTGTCTAAATAAAGAAGAGATGTTTTATCTGTTGGCTGAGGGCAAACAGAGAAGTAAGTGTGAGATTTAGCTCTCAGGCACGGGCTGGAATGAAGATGAGGCAGGCAGCTTTTTGACAAAAGACATAAAAATTGATTTAGCTGTGATTTAGCAGGTACTTCACATTGCAGAGGACTTTCATATACAAAGACGTCTCAGAGGGAGGTTTTGCTGCTGGCCAACCAGGAGAACCATGTGTTGCCACCGCCACAACCAGGTTTATGATTACTCACTAAATAAAACTGAGTCCTTGAGTGATCAAATCTGCAAGGTGCAAGGCGGGTGAGATGTATCTGTATCTCAACGTGTGAAGCAGGTATGTGGTAAGAGATGGTGCTCCTAAAGCCACCTGCGGCTGTTTAGGAGATGGTGAAACAAGGGGTCTCACTGATGGCTGATGTGAAGATGTTGTGAAGAGGCCAGGCCAAGCTGATGATGTGGCAGGGGGCAGCAGGAGGGTTGTCCTTGGCTAGTTTGATGCAAGTGCTGGCTGACCTTGTCCTCCAGGCAGGATGTGGCACAGGTGGTGGAGTGCACCCCTGGGAGTAGAAGTGGGATCCTGTTTGAGGGGCTGTAGTGATTGAGTTAGTTTAGTTAAAAGCACACTAGAATAAGTTCCTCAAACTCTTGATGGCTGAATTGCACACACCATACAGAGATGTCACAGGAATGGCTCTTTCTGAAGCACTTGAGAATTTCTTTCCAAAAGACGCTTTCTCTATGCAGACTGTCATTATCTGGGCCCAAATTATAGAACACAAATAATACTACTAAAGCCACTGGGTCCGGGATGCTGCTAGGTTGGCAATATTAAACTGCCATCCTTCTAGGATCTCCCCGAAGGAGAGTAAAGGTCCTACATCACCGGAAAGCACAAGCTGGATGTTGCTGCAGAAACCGGCAAATACGTGCCCAAGCCAAGAGCTTGTAGGCATATCACAGCCTCAGGGCACACATTAAAGCCACAAAAACAAAAGCCTAACCCTCCCTGCATCACGCCGAGACTGGAAGTGGGAGATGGGATTTACAGTGGCAAGTGGGACTTTCCATTTGTTTCGTGGGCATTTTGGAAAAGTCCACGCTGTCATGCCTATACCTAGCTCTATTTATCTGCATGTCTAAAATTTTCCTGCTGCAGATCTGGTCAAAAACTTAGCACTGGAAGTAAACTATCCAATTATTTTAAATCATTTTTCCTTGCAAATTACTTGTAAACCTGTCTTTATTTTCACAGATATATTTTGCATTCAAAGTATTCACCAAACCTCTTCTGCCAAAAAATTTCAATGCAGGGTCTGTTTTCCAGAATGATTATTTTATCTGTTTACCGTTTTAAATTTTGATGTATGAATGGTTCCCTACATGGTGAGGTATTATTTCTGCTTCTTGTCCCAAAGGATTATAATTTTTTTTTAATCCAAAGAGCAAGAAACTATAAAAAGAAAGACACAACATACAATATAAAGCCTCTTTTGCAATATGAATATGGATGACAACCATCCGACACACATCCCTTCAACACCCGTTTATACAGAACATAACACCCATTCATGAATAAGAAAATGTAAAAATACAAACTTAATAAAACTCTGGAGCTGTGTAGTATCAGCCCCAATCTTTGCTCTGTTCTGCAATGCTCTTCTGGGGCTCTGACAGACTCAGCTGTGGCAAGAACATGTGAGCATTATGGATTTCAGCTGTCCACAGACTTTCCCCTGGTTACTGCCTCTGAGGTGCTTCATTCAAACGATTTAATGTTAAAGTTTTATCTTTTAATAGGTAGATTAATCTTTTTAATTAGAAGATTTTAATGTATCTTTTGTCTCAACACTTGGCTGGCTGGCATAGATCAGGTGAGGCTGCTTTACGGCCTTGTGGGTTTCTTTTTTCCATTTCAGCACCATTTCCTTTTAGAATGTCTCTGTGCACAGTTTGAGGTTTTGTTGGTCTTCCTAGAAGTTAGAACTGGAAAACAGACTCCTTTGAAACTCATCGAACAAGAAAGTTTTTGTGAGGGAGAAAGCGGGAGGTAATTCTTGCTGTTAAAAAGCAGTCCTAGGTCTCACTATGGGCAGCTGGTGTGTAACTGCTCCAATGCAAGATACCGCATGCAGCCTGGTCAGCAATTGTGCCATTGCCTGTAGGGAACCGAAAAGTGTATTTATTTTTATCCTGCTATTGGCTTACGGGATTTGAAAGTACCTATTTTAGCTTGCATAACTGTAAATATTGTTACTGGAGCTCCCGACCTCTTCTCAATGCTTGCTCCAATATTTGACCTTCTAACCTGTTTCAGGAGATGGCAAATTCCACAGGCTGACTACATGCTGTTTGAGGGAGTGTCTCCTGTTATGGAGACTTTCATTTTGCTGAGTGATCTCCTGTTCTTATGCTTTAGGATAAGCAAGAAAGTTGAGGACTGGTCAGTTCTTATCAGAGCCTTCCTGAACAGTGATTCCCTCTCCTCTCTTCCATGCTAGGCCAGAGGCTCACATTGTTTTCATTCTTTTGTTACCCATGGCCTGGCCATGAAAATGTTGTATAGGAAACGCTAGTAGGTACTGTCAACCGCTTCAGGCACAGGACCCTCTCCCTATAAATAGAAATTCCTATTTCTGTATGGTATTATAGTTAATTTTCACGCGACTCCATCCAGGAGCTCTTTGAGGAGGACCCGTAACAAGGAGTGAGTCATGTGTTACCACCCCAGAGAGTGCAGCGCACATTCCCACAAGCTCTTCATAAACTCACAGCTGGAAACTTCCAGGAAGACACCTGCTTTGCATTCAGTGCTCAGAGCAGGGACTCAAAAGAGGCTCTTAAATGTACTTTCAATTAAAAGAGTTCTTTTTTTTTTTTTTT
>NW_010432005.1:112312-113172 GCF_000710305.1 Buceros rhinoceros silvestris
TTTAAATGTTTTTTAAATTAAAAAAGTTTTTTTTTTTTTTTTTTTTATCCATCACTGATCACTCCTCCCCTTCCCTCACATCATTGCCAAGACCCTCTGCTTGTCTTAGCTACGGGTCGCAAATCCCGATTTAGGATTCTGCCAACTATGCCAATTTGTCATGAATGGGTGATTTACATATTGCTTAAAGAATCATCGTCAAAGCTATTAGTGAAAGCAGTTTTAACAGAAGTTGTAAAAGCACAACTTAACAGAGTTTGATGGTTATATTTGCTCCATTAGCATATGGCACAACTATTTGAACAATGATTGAGAACTACCAAGGCACAAATCGAGGTTACCGAGTCAAAATCAAAGTTACCATACTACAAAATTATGCACAATGTTGGTCTCTTAACAAGATCTGCTGTTGGTAAAAGGTGTCTCTGCCTCAAGGGGCAACTTTGAGAGATGTCCCAGCTCAAGAGGAGATCACTGCCATGCAGCCAGGCTGCTTAGCCAGGAGAGCTCAAAAAAGGCTCACTTAGGCTGTCATATTCATGGAACAAGGTGATTGGCCTGTAGTCAAATTACATGTGATGGGAAAGGTATGTATGAGACTCCTTGTACCCACAACTTTCTTTGTTCTTTGATAAATGAGTCTTGGAAAAACCACCTGCTATTCATCTGTTAATCGCATGATTGGTGTTCCAAGCTCATATGCATCAGTGCTCATTGTGTCACTCTGCTCCTTTGTGGGTTTTCAGAGAACCAGAGGAGTTCTCAGCCCATTTTCAGCTTAGGGTTTTACCTACTTCAGAACCTGGATCAAACTACCACTCATGCATCCATCACGCTACAGGGTTGTGTGTAACACTCTT
>NW_010432005.1:113309-117486 GCF_000710305.1 Buceros rhinoceros silvestris
TGCTAGCACTGTATATTTCCTCATCATCATAAGCATGGAGGAATCTGTGTGCAATCCCCTATATTTAATTCTGTCCGGTGGCTTAAAGAAATCCCTGTAAGGTGCCACAAAGAAAATCTCAGCAGAATAACTTTTCTTGTGGCAACCTGCGTAGAGGTAGATAGAAACACTCTATGCCTTCCTGCTCTAGAAACATGAGGGTATGCTCTTTTCAGTTTTGTAACTCAAGGAACTTTTGACTTTCTGGGCTTCTTTATTTGAGTATTGAAAAGACTGAAGATGCTGAAGATCACTTTTGCCTCTACACTTAACCTCAAGATGGGTTGAAAGAGAAAACCCCATGATAATTTTAATTTGTGAAGCTGATTTTTTAATCTATGAAACTTCAGCTTCAAACCTACAACAGACCTGAAACTTCTCATTGGAAGGACTTACTTACTGTACAGGGAGTTAATGTGACTTTTTATTTAGCTTAATTTTCTTGTCCTCTTCGCCTTTTGTCCCCAGTTTCTGGCTTATTGATTGCTGTATTTTCCCTTTCATTATCTAGTTCTAGGAAAGCCTAATTTTTCCTCAGTCCTAAATAGAGTACATTTTCACCAACAGTCACCACTACCTGTGTATCTTCCTCGGTTATCATGTCTCTTATCCGAGCATAACTGTTCCCAGGTCTTCAAAAATGGCTCTGCACCTTTTATCTCAGTAGAGGTACATTCTGCAGGATCAGGAAATCCTAATCTTTCTTTCTAGTTAAGGATAAATGTCCTGATTGTTTCTAAGGGCACAAATCTTTCCATTTTAGTTTCTTTGACATGGGCTAAAGAAATGAAAATTGACACCTCAAATATCAGATAGATATCCCCACTTTTAAGCCTAAGGATGGTTAAGACCATTACAGACAGAAACATCAGCCGCAGAATTTGGACCTTGCTGCCAACTTACTCAGGGCTAGAAGCTGTGCCCCGGGCAATGCTTCATATTCTTCCCTTCTCCAGAGTTGTCTGAAGCGTGGATCTGGACTTGAACTTTTCAAGTTTGATGGGTGTTTGTGATCTGGGCTTTTGATTCCATTTCATCTCTAATAGTTTCTTTTTCCAAACCCTTGGGTAGTTGCCCTTTCCTAGAACACACGCTGAGCACAAGAAACACCCTTTTTAAAAAACACAAACACTCAGAAGAGGAACACAGAGAACTGAAAGAGCTTCACCAAGAGGTTTTGTTTCTCTATAAACCTTACATAGGAAACCCTGGCCTCTGCGCTCCCTCAGCATTTGCTGTATTTATTTCTTTTCCCTCTCTCCAGATTGGGAGCACTTTCTGCCAAACAGAGAAAGGCTTTGTGAGATGAGGAACGGCTCAGATTTTTGCAGCTTGTAAAGTATGTGCTGCCTCCTTCTGCGAGCTAAAGGCTAACTTCTGCCTCTGCTGCCCCTTCTTCCCCTAAAACCAGCTCTTTTTAATGATACCACTCTTCTTACCCTCACTCCTCTGGAGAAAGGCTCGTAACAGCTCCCAGCAGAACTGGGCAGAGATCCTGCCACTAGCATTTCATCAAAGGAGAACAGCAGGAAAAAGCAGCACCGAGTTTTCAAGTGAAATTGGCTGTCAAAGCTGAGGAGCAAATGATAGGAGCGGTAGATATTTACCCCAAACTGGGAATCTTCCCCCCCTGCTTCTCCCTCCCCCAGAGATGGACTCACTTGAAGATTGATGCTTTCCCCTTCCGAGGTCATCCTTTTGCCCCAGGACTATTCCTCTGCAGACGGCGCACGGAGCAGAGCAGTCTGCACTCCCGGAGACTCTCACTTTGCTGGACCAGGACGCGCAGCTGCTGGAACAGACCTGCTATTCATCTGCCAGCAGCGGCCGGCCGCCTTGGCATCAGCTGGGGGGCGAGAGAGGGGGTGGCACACCAATTCTTCATTGTCCTTGCAGTCCATGGAACAAGTGTCCCTCTTAGACTTTCCATGACAGTTGTGTTCATTACATGTATGTGCTACCTCTTCGGGGCCAGCTGAGCCACATGAGCTCACTTGGGCTAGGACGCAGTGATGCAGCCAGTGTACCAAGAGGTTCCTGGCATGGGCTGTGCAGCCACAGCACCGATCCTGATCTCTCCCTCTCTTGCCAGCACACAGCAGAGAGTATGGATGAAAAACTAACGGTTGAAGTGGTTAGGTCCAGAAAGTTGTGCCTGCTAGCTGCTACTGCTGCAAAGATACTGTTACACCTCAGATAAAATTTGCAGTTTACTCTCTTTACAGTCCCTTCTTCTCATTTTTCTCCCCAGACAAAATGTCCTTCCTTTCCCCTCCCCAACTCTTTTTTTAGTTGAATTTGATATGTCTGGTCTGAACTGAAATTAAATCTTGCTTTTTTCTTAAGTTAAAAGCAACTACAAATGACACTGGAATGGAAACCTACCCAGCCAGAATCAAGTTGCAGTGTAGAAAAACATGTTGTTATTATTAGTGGAATCCTCAGGCAGAAAAATCAGTGTAATTCTCTAGATTTTAGAGGATTTTTTTCTGCTATTCTGTACTACCAGATAGGCATATTTGGCTTCTGTAGTTACAGCCACATAGAAAATTTACGGTAAGTAATATATTCTGTTTAAGTCGTTTAGCCAAATGCATGTTCTGGTACTTCAGCCTGACTGGAAGTGCTGACAAGTCTGTCAGTAGATGATCCCGTTGCATTGATGCTTCCCCGCAAAAGGTCTCATTTTGCAAAGAAAATACCAGTGCTTAGTACTGCAAATTCATTTCAAAGTGCTGATGAGTTTAGCCTCTCTGCATTAGTCTCAAAGAGCGCTTCTATTTTTTTTTTTTAACTTATAGATGCATGAACTGAAGCAGTGAGAAGTGTTTAGGGACCAGGCTAATGTCACATAGGAAAGCAGGGCTAGGATATGGCTCATTTCATCCTTAGAGTATGGCCTAAGGCTGAAAGCCCATCAGGAACCACAAAACTGATTCTACAGTCAAAAGCCACCCTTCTGGTTCCTAGTTTTGAATTAAAATTAAGATCTCTGTGTCTTACTAGCACTGAAGTGATTGTCTGAGTTTACAGGGAAAGGGACGTGAGGGGAAAGAGGCTACTCATTGCTACTCTTTAGCACCCATCGGCTTCTGCCCTTTTCTTTTGCTTTAATGTAAGGAGCATTTAACCCAAAATGCAGCTATTTGCCACTTGTGTTGACTTGCTTTCCTGATGGGAATGTGGATGTTAAGTAAAACCTCCCTGTATGTACACTGCTGCACAGATGCTAATACAGATAAATACCTGGTTCAGTATACTTACACAAAGATGCTATGGTTGATCAGTTTATAAATAAATGTTGGTTTTTAATAGGTAATTTACACTGGAAAGGTGTCCACTGTGTTTGTGGAGGCACTCCTGGGAGTTAAAAGGCCTTCAAGTGTGCAGGTCCTTTGTGAACAGACTTCCAGCAAATGATCCACGAAGTCTGGCCAAAGATTTTTCATCCCTACAAGTGCCATAAGCATAAAAACAAGTCCCAAATATCTTCCAGTGGTCAGATGGGAATGAAGTATCTATCATTTTATTCAATCAATGAATACCACAAGTGTACAAATTTCAGACAAAGCTGCATGGCATAATAACAATGTGCCATTTTAAAATTATTTTTTCTTAGTACATCTAAATGCTATGCTAGGGCCGCTTTTTTTTCCCTCCCACTCTGCAGAGAGGTGTTGCAAAGAGTAATAATTTTGCACTATGACCTCATATTACCAACAGAAATCAGTCAAAACTTAAAGTAACCCTTGTGTTCTTGTAGGCACTACAATGAAACCAGGTTCCTGATGCCTTCTCCCAGGATAACATGAAAGAATCTTTCTGCAAAGCGTATTAGTAGCAATGGCTGTATTGGCCTCCCTTGAACTGTCTGGAACCAAACACTTTAGAATGGGAAAACTTCAAATAATAAAATTTATCTTGGAAATTGTTTATCTATGTCATTGAAAGCAAAGCTCAGAGCAAAAAACTGTAAGAAAGGGGAGAGGGTTTAGTTTAATTTGAATTGTAGTAACTGCCCAAGAAGGAAGCACCTCAGTGAACACAGTTATAACTAAGATTTACTTGTCAATAAATGAAATCACAAAGGACTACATTTTTCAGGCTATCTTTCTAGTAACTCTTAATTGTGACGCAG
>NW_010432005.1:117605-142655 GCF_000710305.1 Buceros rhinoceros silvestris
TGCACCATTTTAATGGTTCGAAGATTAAAGCATAGAAAATGCAGCCCAGCTTCTAAATGAGATTGTGTACCATGAGAGGCAGAACTCAGCAGTTTTAGATTCAAGAAGCCCCAAAGTCTTCCAGTCCTTTAGTATAACACAAGACAAGTGGGAGACCTCCAAAACCTGTTTGTTCTAATGGACATTGATTGATTAAAGAGTGTTTCTGGTAATGCATACCAGAGACGCATGGGGCAAGAGGAGTGTTTCTTGAAAGGAGGGTGTGGAGCATCTGGGGCATGATGAAGAACTAGTATGTGATTTTTCTTGCAAGATCAGCCCACACTAGCTGAGAGTGGAGGGAAGGCTCTGCCACATTCTCTTCTGCCACATTCAGTGTGGGGAGGCTCAGCCACATTCACTTGGGAGGAGCACGCATGGCAAGGTTGCTTATTTCCACCCCCATCCTCTTTCCTCCCTTATGCCAGCCAAAGTGCTTGTGCAACCACCCAAGAAAGCAGCCAGAAGAACTCCTTCCAGCTGGAAAAAAATAAATTCGCAGGCTATTTTTTTGGCTGGGATCAGATCCCTGACCTGGTTCTGCACATAACTGCACAAACACGCTGGCAGTAGGGAGGGCGCTCGGCAGGAAATGGAAAAGCAGCTGGGAGTGGACAAGGGTGGGGACAAGCTGGTTCAAGCAGCATTGCTGCCGAATGTGTAACCATAGCACTGCAGTGCTGGTGACACCAGTGGGGCTGGCCTCTACAAAGGGGACACGAGAAGAAAAGCTACAATTCTTGGGCTTCAGCACTAGCCAGTAGAGACTTCTGGCAGCAGAAAGTAGGTCGTGCTGTGTGAAGACTGATGCAAGAACTGCTCTTCCCCACCACTCTCATATTTGCTGTGATACTCAAGAGAGAACCATAACCAGGACTGCAAGAGTTTCTGTAGGACAAGTACAGTACGCTTGTAACAAATAACAGGGCAACTTCACTTCTTAACCCTTTCCAGGCCTTGATTTTGTGTTACAAAAGTGGTTTGGTTTCGGTTTTGAGACAACCTTTCTCCACCCTGAGATTTTGGGCCACCTCTTCACCGTATCAGGAAAGAAGTATGCTACTGATCACCCGATTCCCTGAGAGGATACGAAAAGAGCTCGACTTGTCTAGCCTTACGGAATGAAAACCAAGAGGGCTACTGGCTCCAACTACAAATTGACTAAACCAGAAAACTCTAGGGAGATGGAAATGCAGCATTAGCACAGGAACTAATTAATAAATTGCCCAGGAAAAACATTAGGTTAGAAGTTAGAGGAAGGTTCTTGGCTGCCTAAGCGCTGAGGTTCTGGAGAAGCCAGCCAGTGAGAGTAGCAAGGACAAGCAACCAAACAGGACTGGAGAAGCAGTTTGCTGAGTCACCAAAAGGATTACCTGATTCAGCTGCCTGTGACAGGCAGTGACTGACTCTTCTAACCATTTTTGTCTCAGGTCGTATCTTCTGTGTTTCACTGGTGGTTGTCTTTGAAGCACAAAACTCAGCAATGCTGTAGTGCATGCTGCTGCAAAAGTGAAGACAAGTGACCAGGTAGCCAAAGGCTCATTTATTGTAACACCTTTAGGAGCATTAGTCCCGTTGTCTTTCAATTAATAGTAGCTCCTGGCTGGCAGACAAGCTTCACCTTTTATAGGAGAGAACCACAGAGCATAGCCTAGTGTTTGGAAGAGTCATAATCTTAAGGAAGGCTCTGGAGACAAAAACACAAAGATGCAAGTGATACTTCTAAAATTCTCCCAGATGGTGATAAATGAACAAGTGCTTATCCAGTGAATCATTACATTATATGAAAGCAAGGCTGGAAGGGGTTTTAAAGAGTTGCTAATTCCTTCTCTTGCTCCAAGAGCACAGCAGGTTAGTGATACCTGTCTGGTTAGCACAGACATTGCTCCAGCCTGCTTCAAAAGCATTCCATATGTGGAGATCTCCAAGGAAGCCTATCCCAGTGCTTCTGTGACACCAGCCTAACAGCTAGAAATTATTTCACTAATATCTAATAAAAAAGTCCCTGCTGCAATTTTAGCCTGTTATTCTTATCCTTTCCACGTGGGAGAGAAGAGATTATTTCCTTCCTTTCTGCAGTCGTTTACATTTTTGAGGACTGTTATCATGCGTCCATTCAGTCTTCCCTTCTCTGTATTTAAGAAAACAAAAATTCCTTTGTGATTTCCTCATAGGTTATATTTCACAGATCTCTGAGTGCCCTTGTTGCTCTCTGAACTCTTTCCTGTTCAATTACTGGAGAGTTTTGAACAGTTGGCGGTTTGCATTAGCACAGGTGAAAATAGGTCATGGGGTGCAAGTGTGAGAAATAATGGAGAAATATCTTCTGTGAATTTGGATAGATAATGGGAGACTGGAGGACAGAGCGTAATTTTTGTGGGGTCTGACTAAGCGCGAGTTTTCTGTCTGTCCTTGAGAGAAAATCACTACTTCCACTAGAAGGGCAGATGTTAGACAAGAAAGATTCTTTTAACATTCTCGAACTTCTTGAAATGTTGTGGTAAGCTGCAGTCAAAGAAACAATAACGTAAAGGTAGATCAGGCTGTATAGAGTCCAAGCTCACCTCCTGAGCACCAGGTGAAGCACATGTAACCATCTACTGATAATTCCCAGGAACTGTAGCAGCCCAGACTTGCTTTGGCTCTCAAAGGGAGGATTTGGAGTGATGAAACCGTGATCTGTTTGGAGAAGAGTTTCTGAAGCCTGAATGCTCTTTCCTGGGTGCTAGACTGTTGGTTGTTGTCTTCCTTAGTCAAATATCTGCACTGGAAAGGTAGATTAAAAACATTAATTAACTACAGGCCTGGCAGGAGAAGATATTGATCAAGAAACAGGGAGATCAGTCAGACTACAGCCTGACTGGCCCTTCCTTGAGCTCTTTGAGAGCTCAAGTGGACAAATAACTCTGATGTCAGTCCTTATCTTCTGTGTGGGAAGGTGTGAGAGGTTAGAAAAGGGTTACGTGCATTCCAGTATACACCCCCTCCCTTTAACACCTCAGCCACAGCCTACAGAAATTACATGTTGCTTCATGCTTTTTGTCTCATTAGTTCAAGACAGACTGACACTTGAAGATTTTTCAACACCAGTGGGTCAGGAGGCATGCACATGCATGCCCACACACACGCGCACATCGGCACACCCCCCATTACGTGATCATTGTCAGCATTGCATGGTCTTTTAGAGAGTCATAGCACGTTCTTTTTTTCTGAGTCCTCCGGTGGTTACCAAAACATCTTCCGTGATACTTCTGAACCTAAAACTTGCTACTCTCGAAATTTCTTTGGGGATATTTCTCCTGACTTCTGTGCTTACAGCCTTGGTCCGTATTTGACTTTGGCCTCAGCAGTGTTTCCCAGCCTTGCTGTGCCTGGCAGCTTTGAAAGCCATTTTCCAGGGGAAAGCTTGGAAAGCTCATCCAGTTAAGGCTCCCTTTTACCTGCTCCTTTGCTTTTCTTCTGGAAGTCTCCTCTGAATCTGGCCCTTGGGATCTGGGCAAAATAAGAATCTCCCCTTCTTGCCCCTTTCTGCATCAGTACTTTTCCTGGTGATCCCCTCTGGCTGAACTGAGTCTTTCCTGTCTTGCCATGGGCACATTTTGCAGGCTGTGAATAAATGCTGCAAAGGTGGCACAATGCTGCCTATGTGCCATTTCAATTATGTGATGTTTTCCCAAGAACCTAGAATTTGAAGCACTAATACAAGAGTGGATTACTCAGACTAATTCTTAATATTCGAATCATTCCCATTTGCTTCAGCTGGAGTTGAATACATTTTGCAGAAAGTGAAGAAATCCTCTACAACGAACAACTCCCAAATTCCCTTTCTTGCACCCTCCCTCCTTCCAGCGTCCACCCCCTGTCTCCCCACCCACTGCTGCAGAGAACTGACCCAATGATAAGCTGAAGGGTAGATCTGGAAATGGTATGTTAATGGCATTCCCTTCTGCCAACTTTGTTTATTCCCATCTTAATGCCACACACTAAATATAAAAGAAAGCCTCAGCCTTGCTTCCTCTCTCCCTTCCCCCATCTCTGCCCTCCTGACAAAGTTCCCAAATAAACCTTGAAACCCACTATCAGTTGTAAAACATCTAATCAGTGAAAGACACAGGAGCCAGTAATATGAAACCTTTTGCCTCAAGATCTCGCTGTTTCTTACCAGACTTCAGTCTTTAAGGTCGGGCATTCTAGCTGCTCTTTGGCTTGATGGTCATTGAACACAAACAAGGGGCAAGCCTGACCAGGTAATTCTTCTGTTTACAAAGCAAGCAGCATATTGACTTCTGGCAAAGTGGACATTAAAAGGGCATCCTCACCTAAAGGACAGTGGAGAAAAATAGGGAGAGATTTTGTATGCCAGGACCTGCAACATCACTCTCAGTGCGCTGCCTTGTCTCTGAGCACTGATGAACTGCAGACAACTCGAGCAGCAATGATGGCAAGACAGTGAAAGATGTAATTTGCGAAGTGTTTTAAAAGCAAAGCATGAGGAGGATAGCTTAAGTCTCTACCTCCTACAAAGCCCCTTTAAATCCACAGAAAGCCTTCTTGTCTGCAGTTAGCTTTACAGCAGCCCTGAAGAAAGACAGCAGGGGAAGGGGAGAGTCCACCAATATGTGAAACAGGAGGGAGGAGGGAAGTTATTTAAGGAGGTAAAAAAACAAGTATAATGGAGTGAAATTAAAACAGCAGCACCTGAGAATCATGCGATATTTACTGATGTTTTGGCATCATGTCTCCGGGAGGAGGAAGACCCATATTTTTATGATCCTTCTAAATTTATATGATTTAGCTCTGAGAAATATACAGCAATAAGACTAAATAATTGATTTTTATGGTGGAAGGTGGGATTAGGAAATTTAATGGAGTTATTGCATCTGTGTCCTGAAGATACTTGTTCCTTCTTGCTGTAGTGTTCCAAGGGAAAACAGAATTTCTGGGCTCAAAAATGGTGTCTGTACAGACTTTTAGAGATACATTGTTCCTCTCTGCTAGGATCTTCCTACAACAAATGGGGACTAAGAGGTTTTAATGTCTGGTGTCTTCAAACCGTTTTGTCAACAAACAGCTGAGATCTGTTTACATTTTAAAGCCAGTCTATTTAATTAAATTGCCAAGCATTACAAGTGCTGTGGTTGCCTCAGGTCAAGACCAGAAATACGAAGTGCAATAATGTATATTATTCAGAAGGTCATGTTACTGAGGAGAACCCACCCTGCAGTCAGTGGAAAGACTTTGTCCTTAAAGGGCTTAAGAGCAACTATGTACTAATCCAGTAACTGTGTGCAAAATATATATTTATTTGCTGTCAAACTCCCTTTTTGTGCTGCAAACTGCAAACCAAAAACTTGTGCTTAATCAGGTTTGATGGGTATTTTACATTATATGGTGCAGAGACAAGAGCTACTGAAGCATTTTTGCTTTAGCTTTGTCACTTTCACAGCATTTGTGATATCTGTGAGACCCTCCACTAAAGATCTTTTGCAGTGGAAAGGGGAAAATTTCCCATCTTCCCAGTGGAAGGGGAAAATTTCAGGCCTGACAAGTCTTACTTGGTGAAAATCACTGGTCTCTACAGTTTTGATTCTGAATCGGACACAAGTATTTCACTGGTGTGGTTCCAAAGTCTTTGCTGGAATCCCCCTGATTTACACCCATATGAGATCAGCATTAGGCCCCAGTGTTTTCAATTTTCATTTGTTATTCTTGGCCCTAGTGTCCTTCTACCACTGTTGAATACAATGTTCCTAAAACACCAGATGTGCTTATGAGATGAGGGAATACGGAAAAAAAAAAAAAAAAAAAAAAAAAAAAAAAAAAAAAAAAAAAAAAAAAGATTGCAGGGATTCACTAAACAACACATGATCTTCTTTTGCCCCATAGTCTGAATTCCGGGCTTTTGCACCAGTATGACTACATTTATTTCTACAGGGCTGTTTCTGATTACCATTGAGAAATGAAGTTATAAATCCTTCCTAGTGTAAGTACTTTTGTTACAGGATCCTTAACAGAATTGTTGCGCTATGCTCCATATTAGCTTGTATAATGACTCATGCTTAATATACAACATTAGCCCCAGATTTTGTACACGTTCTGGGTTTCCAATCTCTTTTATCATATTTCAGTCACTATATTACTGGTTTCAAAGTATTATGGGCTTTGTTTTTGTTATTATGGGCTAACTCAGTGCTCATATTAGGTGCTTGGAGATCTTAAGGAACATAGATAGTTACACATAGTTCATACCAGTTATCACATAGTTTATACCAATTAAAACCGGTGGGAGATCCAAATCTGACCCAGTATCCAGATTACTTTGATGTGGTAGGAAGAACAGGTTCAAATCTGCAGAGTGCTCGCCACTCCGATGTTAAACAGCAAAGCATTAAACAAAGTGCTGAGCTTTAGTTGGATGAGTAAGGTGACCAAAAGCTCTTCGTTTGGTCTGCTCTTCAGCCTGCACAGCCAAGCCCTGTGAGAACAGGGAAGCCAAGGCTGTGTGTGATCACCTCCATTATTCTGTGCTCGAACCTGAAATGTGGCTACTATAGCCAGGCTATAGCGAGCTACTCACAGAATCATCAGTTTAAAGGCCTGAGGCATCTTCATCGATTATGAAAGTTACAGGGAATTGTTTTCTCCCATCTTGAAGTCATTCATTCACTACTGCCACTGAAGACCAGACTGCAGGTAAGGGAAACAAATGGAAGAAAACAACCAGAGATTCTACCGTGTATCTCATCAGAAATTAACTTTCCATTTGTAAGGGTGAGCTGCTGCTAAATTGTCTTTTGGGATGATAAATGTTGAGATAGATACACTTTTAAAGCATTAACAGTTGTGCAGGCAGCAATGGTAAATTTAGTACTTTAGAGTCATGCTTTGTTCTCATTTATACCACTGTATACTTGGAGTTGATCACCTGATGTCATTTATTTATCTCAAATTAACACTGGTACAAATGATGCCAGTATCTATTCCCATGAGTGTCCACTTTCTTTGCACCCACTAAGTCACGTTGAAATCCAGCAACAGGAGCAAGATCCAATGGTTCCCTACATGCACATGGATAGAAGTATTGGTATTTCCAAGTGACAGTGTGCCTGTCCTGGTTGACCCGTGAATCAGGCATCTGCTGAGGCAGAAAAGAGGGGGAAAAGCTGCTACTCTTGATACAAACCTTGCTGCCCAGTGATCCATAACTGATTTGGGTCCTCTGGCAGAAAGCAGAGACCTTGGGCAGACACCTACTGGTGGGATTACATCAGTATGGTCATTTATTAAATCTGATTCTCCAGGCACAAATTATTCTTATCAGGTACTCAAAATGCAGACAGGATTAGTCCCTCTTCTCCTAAATATATTAGAAAATGGTATTGGCAGTACTTTCTTCTGAGCCAATCCCCAACATGTTAGTAAGCAGGCAGAGTGTTTTATATGGTGGTGGCTTTCAGCTCAGAAGTAAAAACAGGGGCTTAAATAACTGTGTCAGTTAAAATCCTGTATCACTTTCTTTGTACATATCTCTTACCCAGATAATATTTTTTATGACTAATTAATTAATTAATTTCTGACTAAATTCCCCTCTTAGTTTTATTAAGAACTTGTTATTCAGTACTTTGTGCTTAGATCCCTCAGGTAATACATGCTCTCTGCCTAAAATATTTCTTTCATCCCAGAGGCAGCTGAATTGCAATGGTGAGCAAAATGCTCTTTGTATATACCGTAAATAAGCAGGTGGTGAATTTTGTTAGGTACCTGGAGATCTTTGAACAGAGGATACAGCTTAAAGTCAGTCACTCTTTGGCAGGAGTATATGTGGGCTCTGGATGATGGATAAAGTGAGAAGTCCAAGAGTGTTCAGAACCTAACAGCATAAGCTGAAGGCTTACAGTGAGCCATCCTTTCTCCTCTCTTCACACTCAATTTTCCAGTGTTTCAAAAGAAATTGCATTTTAAAAGGATTTTCTGTTGCATAAGTAAAAGCTGTCAAATACATTAAAAACATAAAATAATCTCTGTAGCTTTAAAAACATGTACTACTACACTCTGCTGCCTTACCCAGTGTGTTTCACTTGGGATCTCAAGGGGTTGCTCAGAGAATAAGAGACAACATCATACCTATGTTGATGTTTTAAAAACTCTACTAGTGTGATGGTGACATGGATCTTAGTGACAGATGACCAAATACCTGTGCTCCAGAAGTTTTAAGGACTTAATCAAAACACACTGAAGGTAATAGAAACATCCCCAGTGATTGTAATGTAGCCCCAGAACCTCTCACTCTGATACCATGCTTGTGCAATCTCAAATATTTGCTTTTCATGCTGTAAATCTTCAATTCCAGTAGGTTAATTCTGTATCGGCATTCCTTTACAAAGTGACTGGAATGCTCCTCGAGGTAGTAAGCAAAGGAGAAATATACATACATTATTTTGCAGTCCAACATCCCATGCTTAGTTCTAAGTGAATTTCATGTCTTGGAAAGTGTCAGGTTGATGGCCCAGGCACAGGCATTCTCCTTTCATCTACAAACACTTACTCCAGCAGCAGAACAAAAGCCTTCTCCATACTGATCCCTGACAGTACATCTTCAGCAGAAGAGACTTCAAATGGCAGGCCCTCTAAGTCCTTGATCTGTCTGGCAGCCTCTGTAACAAAGGGGCAAATTTGTGATGGTGTTTTTTATGATACACTCCTCTAGCAGAAAGTCGACTGGAAGCCTCAAATTATCTCAGAGATCAGTGCTGTCTAATATTATCATTCACTAGTGTTCTAAAAATAATTCTGATTAGGTTATAATAGAAAGCAACTCACAGAAATGGCTTAGAAATCTAACAGTTTATTTTGGAATAAATAGAATTTTTTCCTAGTGAAAGCTATCATTATGCTAGAAAAAAATTGCTCCCAAAGGAAAACAGTTTTATTTTTTTACATGCCCATTAACTAATATGAAGGTTGGTTTCTTTTGTTTTGTTTTATTTTTTACAAAAAAAAAAAAAAAAAAAAAAAAAAAAAAAAAAAAAAAAAAAAAAAAAAAAAAAAAGCCTGGACTGTGGAAGCCGAGATATATGATAAGAAAAGCATTTCTACAACCATTACCAGTTTTGTGGAAATTCTGACCATGGTACCTGATTATATTGGGCATCTGTGAAAGCCCATCATGTAGGAATTACAAGGTCACCATGAACTAAACAGGCAAAGAAGAATCATAGTCTTTCTCAATATAAAATCCACAGGAAATGCAAAGCGTATTGGGGATTATGAATCACTGTGATAAGGTAACCACCTTGCTTATAGATGCCTGAAACAGGACTTCCAAAATCCACTGTTTATAACCATCAAATTTTATCCTGATTAACTTTTTTCCCCTGTCTTTATAGCATAATCACTGTTTCAGGAGCAGTTCTTCCTTGAAAACTGGTTTAGTTGAGGGAACTGGTGTTGTTTAGCCTGGAGAATAAGAGGCTGAGGGGAGACCTTATTGCTCTCTACAACTACCTGAAAGGAGATTGTAGAGACGTGGGGGTTGGTCTCTTCTCCCATGTGACAAGTTTCAGGATGAGGGGAAACGGCCTTAAGCTGCTCCAGGGCAGATCTAGGTTAGATATCAGATCTAGAAAAACATCTTTACAGAGAGGGTTGTGAAGCACTGGAACAGGCTGCCCAGGGAGGTGGTGGAGTCCCCACCCTTGGAAGTGTTTAAAAGATGTGTAGATGCGGCATTGAGAGACATGGTTTAGGGACCCTGGCAGTGCAGGGTGAATGGTTGGTGTCTTCCAACCAGATGATTCTATGTTTCTATGATTAGAAATTTTTCCTGCCAGACAGCACCAGCCATCTGAATGAAAACAGCACCCTTAGAAACTAGTATTTTACCCTGGTCACCTGTAGACAGAGGCTCTGACCCTTCACTACCTGTTTCCTGATTTGAAACATCACAAACAGATGTTTTAACTCTTCACCTGGTAGTAATGCTGCTGGTAATGTGCACCCCTCAGTCAGAGAGGAGAAAAGGAAGAAAGCAGAATAGCTTTACAAACAGCTCGGTTGGAGCGATGCTGATAGAGGACAGTTTCTGCTCTTTAAAGTCACAGGGCAGCCTTGCCTCTTATGGTAATGAACATCACGGGCACTTGGCGGAAAGCGTCTCACTTTAAGCTTTTTCCCCATAACGAATCAAAGGAAAGGAACAATCCAACCCATCAAATAGGAAAAATCCCTGTCATGCTTCTGTCCAGGCAGAAGTGCCTGTTGGATACCCTAGGGGAAGGTTTGCCTTTGTGCTGAACTGTCAGGGTCTCTGAGACCATCCCCTAGCGGAGCACTGCATCTGCTCCTTCCCATTTACATCTCTCATCTGGGACCTGTGCCCTTGGGCAAACTCCCAGCACCTGTGCATTTTTCAGTACAGAGCTGGACCAGCTGCTCTGCCGGCACTTCTTAGAGGGCCAGCATGCCCTGCTGTGAGCAGCAGCTGGGGGAGAAGGACAGTGCGACCTTCTGCCGGTCCCTACCTAAAAGAGAAAGTTGCAATTTATCTTTCAATAGCCCTAAAGTCCTCTGTGAAGGGGAACTTCATACCCAGAGAGGGATGGTGCCTCTAGCAGCCCCTGGGTATCGAGGAGCATCTTTATTAGTGTGGGCAGCCTGCTGTGTGCTGTCTCACATGTGGAGCAAGGTGTGACAACAATTAGCTTTTCTTTGGAAGTGATGGGGAGAAAAAGAGAAATTCCATTCACATGACAAGATTTTATTCTCAGGGGTTTTTTCCTCGATTAATTGTATCTGTCTATCTGAGGTGCTCCTGTAGTCTAGTGTAACAGAGATCCAATAGATAATAAAAACAGCTAGAAAACTGAACCACAGAAAAGGAATGTAAGGAAATAAAATAAAGCACAGCTGAAAAAGAAAAAAAAATTGTATTTTACACTTAGAAATTCCCTCTCAGGGAAAGGCTAGCCAGGAGTGCTTTCAAGGAATGGACGAAATGAAAAGAAATTAATTGCTATGACCCACAAGTACACATCAAGGTGGATAAAGACTGGCCAAGAGCATCACATCGGGACAAACTAATGAAATCTAAGGAAACTGTACAGTAGACAGACCTGTGGTTTTGAAAATGCCTTTTGTGCTTTCTCTGCCCGGTTAGCTGCATGGATTTACTTTAGAGGGTTACACAAGCCTGAAAGCCTCTTGAGCTTTGGACTGTCTGTACCAGAGTTCTGAAAACTTTTCCTGGTTGTTTCAAAGATCCATTTTCTTTGAAATTTTTTATATACTTTAACCATTTTCTAACTCTATAAAATTTCTCCTCTTTCTTCAGTTCTTTTACTACAATTCAGGAGCAACTCCATAGAAGTCAATAGTGCTCATCGTAAAACTCGCCTCACTGAAACACTGTTGTTTTTTTCTAAAAAAAAAAAAAAAAGACGTTTTTCCAGCAGCATTGGCATTTCCTTCTCCTCCCCAAACCACCTCACCTTTTTCCAGTCATCTATTCTTTTGACTATTATTTTAAGTACACCAATAACAATATTGATGTTAGTGCAGTCCAGAGCGCTTGAAATAATAGAAAACTGCAGGCAAACCCTTTGGCTTCTTTTTTGTACTCTGCGTGGAACTGTTAGCACAAAAGCTGATAGCTGATAATGAGCAACCCTATTGCGAAGGATGCTGGAACACTGAGATGTTTTTGCAGGCTGATCCAAAGCATAAGGAAGTTAATGGATGGCTTTATACTCCAGGCTGCAGGATGATGGGCTGGTATCAGGTTTTAAGAGGATGTATAATAGGTTAATTGTTTTGAACAGATAACAGCAATTTGCAGCTGGATGGGTATAATGGGGTATTCATTCTAGAATTTTTTTTCTTTTTATAAACCTATTTACCAAGGAGTTTAATACAAGAGAAAACTAGTAATTTTGGAATGGATGGATTCTTTATCCTACCTGCACACCTACCAGCAAATTCATCTGCTGATTGGAAGAGTAGTTATACTCAAAATGACTGCAGGATGTTCTGTGGAGTGTTGTATGCTGCCTATGTTACCTGTAGAACTACCAGAAAAGACAAATACACATGTAATCAAAATGGCATGACAATGACAGAAAAAAAAAAACCAAACCACGCAACACAACAAAACGAATGAATCTGTTCTCAGTTACGTATCTGCAGTCCAATTGATCTCTCTGCAGGGGCTGCACAGTTTTAGAGCACAAGAGTGATGTCTGCCTCAGAACATCTAAAATAGAAGCGGAAGGGAATAGCTGATGACTAACAGGGAAGTTCAAGGGAGAGACCCCTATTATAACACAAAGTATTGACGGTCTTTGTACTTGGAAAATGTAGAATGACTGAAAATGAAAGTAATTTGATAAGTTTATGGAGAGAAGAAGCTCAGATGTTTAAGTCATCACTGAAGCTGAAATGGCAAGCCTGACCCCTGGCACTAGCTGCAGCCAGTGCTACCCTGCAGACAGCCAAAAGGGGAGCTCCAGCTGCAAGCCCAGAGTCCAAGATAACAGTCGCTTGGAAACATTTGTGCCAAAAAGCGTGGCTCCATTACTGCTCTCCCACTAATGCAAAGGATAATAGAATCAGAAAGATGCAGGTCTGGAAGGGGCCTCAGTAAGTCCTTTAACTGGCTCCCTGCCTGAAGGCAGAATGAACTGTACTTAGGCTATTTTTGGTAAGTGTGTGTCTAACCTTTTCTAAAAGGTCTCCACTTACGGAGGCTTTGCAGGCTCAGGGGAGAGGGCAGATGGTCATGACACCCAAAGTGGGATGGCAGGATAGAAAGGCAGACAGAGGTGGAGAAACAGTTAACCAGGAGGAGCTGGGTGCAAGGATGAGAGAATGTGATAAAAAGAAGCAAAAAAGGGAAAAATCTCATCCATTACATCTATAGAAAAAATCCAAAGAATGTGGAATATAGGATACAAAAGCAAGAGTTTGTCAGGAATTAGTTGAGGAAACCTGGAGTTCACACACAGAGAATTTAGGGAAGAGAAGGAGGACTTGTGTAGCAGGAAAGGTGGATTAGTGCTGGATTCCCTGCACATTTTGCTATTTGATTTTTTAAAAAGCATTATTGTTCTTGTTGCTTAACCAATGATCCTATGAACATTCATTCGTTACCTTGAAGTCTCTGTAGATACCCAGACTGCTCTTTATGAATTGCTGTGATCTAGAGGTGGTGGTTGTAACCGGTAGATCCAGGAGTAAGGGTCTCAGGATCAGCACTTATGTGTTTCCATATAAAGGTGAGAGCACATTACAGTCAAGTGTGAAAGCCTACCTAGTAATGAGAAGTTCTTTCCTGGACATCTGCCAAATAATGCTGACACTGAGAGGCTGCTAGACCATTAGGGAGAACTTCTTTCTAAGATAACAAATTTGACATATATGCTTTTATAAGCAATTCGCATCTACTGAAAACAGTAGACCAGTACCAGGTCAGAAGAGGAATGTAAGAGAAAGGAGGAGAAAATGGAAGCTGAGCACTTCCTCTGGTATAAATTAACTTGCTGCCTATGTTAGCTGGCTTGACAACACCCATGGAAGGCTGGAGACAAATTGCAGAAGGGCATCCTTAGGACTTTGTTTAGATACTGAACACCCATACGATTCCAGTGTGGTTCAACAAGTTAGGCTTATCATACGGGAGTGAAAGGGCAGGTGTCATTCTACACTTCAGTTAAATAAGGTGTCCAGTCAGACTGTGGTGAGGATCCCTTTTGGCCTTTAAGTTGACGTATCCTAGAAGTGGCCACAACCAGCCAGTAACCGCCTTTTCCGCCTATATCTGAAATGGAAATTTCCTCAGAAGAACAGTGCTACTTCAAACACTGGCATCCCACCTAACTAGCACATAGGTGGCTCTGAAGAGCCGTATGGCCCCTTTGATAGAAAAGGAGGCAGACAGACATCAGGAATAGATTACAACTCCCTAAAAAGACCTGAAGTTACAGCATACAGTATGTGGCTATTCATTATCACCAGACGTATTGTCTTGACTCTGATTGCACACAGGGATGAAAATCTGTGTAAGAGAGTAAATTAAACAAGGTTTTACTCAGTAACATGCTTTTCAAATACACATCTCAGCAGAAACTGAGAAGCTGCGTTTTGAAGAAAGCCCCTCTGTCATCTATCTTGAAGAGATTGCACCATTAATCTGACTGTGGGGAAGTATGACACATTAAAGGTGCCCCAGGAGAGACAGTGATGACAAAGGCGTGATAATGGCACTTATCTTAATTCTAAGCAAAGAACAGGACTATACTACATCATCAGCTCTGGGCCCAGCTTCTTTGGTGGTGAGAGGATGTAATGGCTTGAGCCTGGAATGATACTGAGGACCTGTTAGTAAGAAAGGATGCTCTGCAGTATCTCTGTGCAGGGCCTTGTTGCATCACATGCAAGATGCTTCCCATAAGAGACCTGTGCACTGCATTGGCGGGATAATAATGGCTGCTTTTGGCGGGGTGGGTTATGCCATAGTAAGCCACCCTCTGCCTCACGTGTCAGGTGTTGAAAACACTATACGAGCTTAGCAGAATGATACGATTACTCAGGAGAACATCTCTGAAGTAATAAAAAGCTTTAAGAGCGAGGCAGGATCTGTTACAACTTTCGTAGAAGTATTGCTTTCCTGCTCCTTCTCCACGCACTGGTGAAATGTCACAGCACATTGGCCAGAGGGCAGCTACACCGCCACAGTTCAAGACTTTCTTGCCCTTTCTTTCCTAGAAAGTTTTAATTTAGCCAGCTGAACAGTATAATGCCTGGTCTCTCATGAACAAAACCTAGCATGAAAACAGACAAAAGTGGTCATTCCAGCCACCACAAACAAGGCGGGTATCTGTTTGCATAGCAGACACGGTGAACCCAGTCCCTGCTGATGAAACCCTGACTGGATTCCACCCCTGTGACTTCACTGGTGAGACAAGTAATGGTTGCATGTATTGCTCTGAGGCCAAGTTTGAGGCAAGAGATTCCTTCTCTGTCTCCAGTGTTATTTTGGTATATTTTATTTGGCCCAGGATTTGGGAAAACAAGAGGGAGGTTTTCCGTAGGGAGTGGAATGAGGAGGCAGGAAGGGCTACCATATTTCTCCAGACGGAAACTCCTACAGTGTTATAGTCCAGCACTGCTGCAAGTGTCAACAGATCAAATATGATACAGAAGGCCCTCTGCCAACTCTTTGCTACTGCAGCAGCAAACTGGGAAGAAAGCAAAAACTAATATCCAGTACCACTGGGATAGGTTCAGTCTATGCCGCAGAGAGATGGAGGAGGAAGAAATTAGTAACCACCTTTTCCTTTCCATGCAGTATGACATGGGCTGGTCCAGGGTCCCCAGGAGGACAGGGCTGACCTGGAGAGGCTCTGAGCCAGGGTGTTCGGGCCATCTGCTGAGTCAAATGTGGTGGCAGCAACCGTTGCGAAAGGATCTTAATATGTGGAGTCCTTGTCCCAGTGGCTGCCTCCCAAGGAAGACCCTGAAAAGTTAAGTTGCCTCCAGAGCAGGCATTGCAAACTCTGCCCCTCTGTGTCAGCAAGTGTGATTCAGAAACAACAGCTGCTGAGGGCAACAGATTGAGCAGTAATTAGCTGCTGTTAGTCATTCCCTTCCCAAGTATAAGTGGTAGAGCATTTGATTATTTCAACATAGTTGGATGTGGGAGGGAAGGTAGGCCTGGAAACATTTTCCTGACAGCATACTTCTCAGCTCTTTTAAAACACCTCTCATGTTGACACTCAGCAATGCGTTTCAAATAAAATGCTATTTCCTCTTGTAGAGCAGTGAGGAAAAAATGCTGTCACAGGTTTTATAACAAACATTGGATGAGCAGCAATCATACCCATTGTGCAATCTGGGATTCCAGCAGGAAAACTATCCACAGACGACTAAGAGAGAGGTACCGGGTGTCTCAACAACCTAGGTAAGATGTGAACAGCTTGAGGACCACAGAGAAGGGACAGGATTGTAGGGGTTAGTGGGACAACTTCACGCTGGTAAGTGTGAAGAACAAAAAGGCATAGTTTCTAGACTGGAAGCTAAAAAAGTGACACTGCTGGAGGAAATGTGGGTTACTTGTGCTCAGCTGAGCTCTTGTTACTTTCTCATGACATCACGAAAATGCACAGAGGTCTGCGTTCACCAACCTTTTTTTCTTCTGATAGAGACTTCATCCACTGTGTAGTGTCCATGTTTTTGTCTATTTATACTATGAAAACCACATTCTCTAAAGATAAAAATATACAAAGCCTTTTGTAAGGGTTTCAATAACTTTTTTCTTTTTTACTTGCTACTTCAGTACTTCATCCTCCTCCTGAATTCACAATGCCCCAGAAATTTGAGAGCTGCCTTTCTGCCACTTTTCTCTTGGCTAGGCATGTTTGAACTTCCTATTCAACTCCTGCTATAGCACATGGAACACTGTACCTCTCTCTGAAGGGCTTTGTGTTGGTCCTCTCAAAATACTGGGTGTACCAAAATTCCTTTGGAGGGAAGCATTTAGGGGTATGGGACATCTACAGATCCTGAGCAAGTATAATGTTCTCAAAATCCACAGATTGAGTGAGTGATGACAGGTGATTTAACAAGGAAAGTTCCCATACATAGTTTTCGGCTTACTTTGGAATGGCTTAATGAGACTTAAGCAAAAAGTAGTTAGGATCATGCTATTAGGAATCAAGCATTTCCAATATCATGTGTCCAGACTAGAAGCATCCCCTGCACAAGCAGAGCCTGCACTGCATACAACTGGTTTAGATAAATGCTGTCTGTCTGTCTGTGATGAGCTTTTTAAAGGCAAAATACTTCATTCTTACCAAGCAAACTTGAGAGAAAAAGGAATCAAGACAGAAGCTAAATATGCACTCTGAAATTGCTTAGTACAACATTTAGAGCATGTTTTTGACAGCTTGCATTTTTAAAACTCTGAACCAGCCAGCCGAGTTAGCTGAGCTGCTAACAAGCAAGTCAGAAAACATACCACAGTGGCAGTTACTTCTTGCTCCTGTACAAAGATCTCAACAGCATTGATAATATGATATGAATGAACTGCTTAATATCCTGGTATGATGTACAGGTGTTACCAGTTTTACAGGCATTAAAGAGGGCGTATGTCTTGATTTTGAAACAGGAGGGCTGGATGACCATGAAAGTGTCCATAATCAGGGGGTGAAAATTAAGAGAAGTAAACCAATGTGGGGTTTTTTTCCTCAAACAAATATTTCCAAATATACCATTTACTGACAACGATGAACTCATTACTCCTATGGACTCTATTCATAGCAGTTTGTGCAAGTTATCAGTTTCATGTTCGAATGTGTCTCTCATTTTACATGTTTTAACTCAGTAGATTTTATAGGTTCTTTTTGGGATTGTCACTGAAACAAAGACGTAACGCAGTATCTGCTCTGTCTTATTGGGAGACTGTTCCACATTCAAATATATTAAAACTTTTCCATTTTTCCATTCCACAATTCACCCTAGTAGTTCTAATGTTACTTTACTGACCCTCTTTGGGGTTTACTGCTTTACATATTTATAGACTGTTATAATGCCCAAATAATCACATTTCCAGTCCTCGATAATAACTGCATGGTAACAGTACCTCAATTTAAACAGAACTTCAGGCCCGTTAAGGAGGTAGGTAAATAACAGCTTCATAAAGAAGAAATCATCACAGCATTGTAATTGTCCTTTTTGTTGGTTTTTGTGTTGCAATTGACTGACAATATGTTGTCTTGTCATGTGTGATATTACATATCTGGTAGAGTGAATGGACGCAAAAGATTCAGATTCAAGGAATAACCATAATTTGCCTGATGTGTCTGATAACATATATAAAGTTTGAATTTGGGGCAAAGAAACAAAGCATCAGCTAGGTTTTTTTACAGTTAGGAAGAAAGCTCATGCAGATGCTGAGCACAGAATTTACACAAACTCGGACATTTGCATGATTTGTGCCTCATGGTATCTTGGGCAGCTGCCAAAAGTATAAGCTGCTCAGAGACTGTTTAGTCCCCCTGATTATATATTCCCTGTAATGCAAGATGTTTTTAAAAAGTAATTTACTCAGTACCATATTAGAAGTCCTAATGAGTGGATCTATATTGCCTTCTGGGCCTTTTCTGCTTGAAAATCTTGGCAAACCTTGTAATGAATGTTGTGTAATCTCTGTCACTTGATTGTGGATCTAATTTTAGGTACTGATGTGATGTTTGATTTGGATTGATGTGGATTTTTAGTACTTTAGGAGAGATCAGAATGATTTTCATTTCCATGACCTGCATTGTTTTGAATCTTAACTGCTGTACCTGTAACCACATAACCACTAAGAGCCTGATCTTTCAGACACTTCTGTGAGCAATGTAAAACATCAGTGGGACTGTTCATAGGACTAAGTACTGTTTCCTAGCCGAAGTGTTCACAGATTTGGGTCCTGACAACGCACATTTGTGCTTGACTCCAGCCACAGTGGAGAGGCTGCTGATGGGGGGTACAAGGTGCTGGGAGTAAACGGCTCACGGTTCAGGTTGCAGGCACCAGGAGAAGTTCAGCACTGCATCCCAAAGAGGGCGGAGAGAACTATAGGAAATTTGTCTATTAAACAGTTTTAATAATTTGTCCTTTATACTGGTGCTGCTGTAGACAATCTATTTACTTGATCTTTGTGTAGCTGCAAGTTTTGAAGTCATGGCTGTATCTGAACCTACCTATTTCCTGAGTCTTTGCCCTACCTACCCAAGACAGTTGAGGAGCTGCTGAGCAGAAATATATCACTTCCACTATACTTCATAGTCTGGTCTTTAGTTGCTTGTTGTTGCTTGTGTCCCCACAAGGCAATATTTTTCAGCTATTGGTGGCAGTTAATAGTTTGTGGAGTGATGTGTAAGAAGGCAAAGCTGGTTTCAGAGAACAGGAAGATGAAACAGAAATATTTAAAAATACTGATGTTTCAGGACTGAAACAGCAGAACCACTGTATTGGGTTCACAGGTAGATGAATTGGGCAAGCTGTTTCTCAGAGAAAGACATTAAAATAGGGGTGTCTCATATACATATATTTGAAATACTTTTTAAAACCTTTTTGTCACATCTCAAAGACAGTGGAACTATAAATTTCCATCCTGCTTTTTTTGAGGCTACTTCATGATTTCTTGTATACCTTACAATTTTGGCTGGTGTTAGTCATTAACAATTTGCAACAGTCTTACCAGGGTTGTCTACATTCCGGTAGTATCACATGGACGCAAAGGAAACTAAGACCTTTTCTCATTTATATCAGTTTTCAAACATACTCAGATCTCCTCTCTTGTCCCACCTGGAGCTTTAAGACACTCATCAGCCTCCCGAGATCTCTGATGGACACGTAGTAGATTCCCTGGAGGGCTTCACTTAAGATCAAGCACAGTAGAAGATCTAGTGCTAACTGCGAGGCAGCTACATCTACCTACTTCTCCACCCAGCCTTGGACACGGATTTGAGCAACATGACCTGTGTCATCCAGAAGTGGTCCCCAAGAACTTGTTTACACTGGGTATTTTCATTAGACCATAGTTACACCACTGAAACAACACGAGTATGAAAACTGCACAGGCGTAGCAGAGGTCATTCAGGTAAGGATCTTTGTTTTAAGTCCCTTTTAATACCAGCATCCTTATATCACCAATAAACACCTCCACTACTGACAAACCACTATGGCAGGCCATGCATCAGCTGCGGATTGCCAGAGTGTGTTACATTTCAACTTTGTGCCTGGGCTTCTGGTCCCCACAGACTGTAAAAGGAGCCAGCTGACTGAGTCCGCAAGCGGGCAATTCTGTAATGTGCACAACATGCCAGTCACTCGTCTCATTAAATATTTTGCAAGGAGAGAATTGAACTGAGGAGGTTACTCCAGATTTATATTGTTCCCTTTGGCTAGGGATCACGTTTCTATTTCTTTCGGACTCTTGCATTATCAAGGGCTCAATTCTGCAAGGTGTTGAGCTGTGTTGTGAGGGGCTGAGTGTCCTGGCTTTCCCTGCCATCTGCGGCCATGGGGAGCATTCATGATACTTTAGTAATGCTCAGCACCTTTCAAAAATGATGAGCACCTTCCAGTACTGCAGCCAAGATAAACGACGCAGGAACAGATTAATGCTTTGCTTTTGAACCAGATCGTGCTTTTGAAGGATATGAGGAAGTTCTTTGTGCTGGACTATAAGCCTGATCCTGTTTTGACTGAAGTGAGTAGTATGTTATTTTTGTACTTTGATGTAGAGGGGAGCAGGACTGGACCTGCTGTGAGAGTGATTGATTTTCATCAGCTTGTGAGCAGTGAACAGCAAATAAGGCAGGCTGACTGCTGCACAGCATCACTAACAGATTCAGTCACAAAGAGAACATCACCATCTTTATCACACTTCCCTCCACCCACCTTCATCAAACAGCTTCTTTTCATTAAAGCAGTGTCCCTGCTTCTGTGATAGCTTTAGAAGTGCTATGACACTGCTGCGAAGCATGTAGCTCCCTTAAGACTGAGAGAGAAAAAAGATAAATGACGCAACCTGAGGAATGACTAAAGACACAGAAAAAGGAAGAACACAACGCTGATTTCAGCAAATACTGATGCTTCCACAACACTCACTCACTGTTAGACAACTTCACAAACTTGTTCTGTGAAGAAACATTACACGTATAGCCATGAAGATGACATGAAGAATGAAACGAGCAATGATTTTCCCTCTGTCCCTGGTAGCAGTGACATTGGCCACAGAACCTGCCGTTATGACTTGATACAGTTTGAACAATAATTGAGTCTCATCTCTGATCAATTTCAGTGTTTGGGTTACTTTAAATGTCCTTTTATCATGCTCCTGTTGTTTGACTTTACGTGAACGGACTATGTTTGGAGAATGCACATAGATACAGAGATACACTAATAATAAATACAATAGTTGATAAGATACAAACAACATGGAGCCAGCAGTGCAGCCTACGATGAGTTCTAGACTAAAAATGATAACTAATATCAGTGAAAACTGTACTTTGTTCATTAGAAAACACAGGTTACAAACCACCAATATATCCTTCTGCTGGTTCTCTCACTTTTACCTTCACATGGCTAGAATACATTTTTTAATGTCGCTCAAGAGAATGGTGAAAGAAGGGAAAGAAAAAGTGCTATGCTTTCTATTCCAGTAGCTAGGATGGGGGTGGATGGGTGGGTGAAAGGGAAATGTAGGTTTCAATCTGAGGAAGCAGCACAGGCTTCGCTCCACTTTCACGGTACAGGGTTGTTGCCATTTTCTCAAGCGATAAATAAGAAACGTCACGTAAATTCATCATCTCTGGATTCAGTCTTTCTTACACAGTCTGGCTGTCTCTTTCACTGGTCTTTTAGTTAGAGCTCGTACTTGCTCAGATGTCTTGGCCATAGCGTGGACCTGCCTTCCTGCAGAACTAGCAGACTGTAAGCGAGGAGAGCACAAAGACGGTTGTTTAATCTTGAGCCCTGTAAGATTTGCGGTTATTGCTCTTTTTCAATTTCCATGGTCCCTGCTTGTGGAGAGGCTACCCACATTCAGAGGTTTTGGCAGGATTCACCAACCAACACCACCTGATGGATCACCTGCTACAGTCTGAAGACTTAAACTGCCCACAGATCCTAAAGGTGGTCACGACGATTTCATAATCCAGCCAACTTCCAGGGCTACTCACAAGTTCAACACCTCACTAAAGATAAAAGAATAAAAGAAATGTAAGGTCTTAGAACACATTTGCAATTACATTTGATTTGTTGGGTGGGGCAGGGGGGAGGGAAGAAAGCAAAATAGAATATCTGGAAAGTTAAGTGCTCTCCTTTCTCAAGCTTGTTGTCTTGAAACACTTTGTTTCACTAACTTCCAGCATTAAGAAACGGAAGTGAACACTGTGACAGAAGTCTAGATTCAAGAAATGACAAGGAAAAGAAGACATTGGTAGAAAAATTTGGATTGGCACTGTTGTGATATGGCCCCGTAGCTGCAATCTGGTAATGTGCAATAAAATGGACGAACAATTTGCTTTGAAAAGCACTTAGGTTATGGAATAAAATCACATGCATCAAAATTATGGCCTAGCCTTCTGTATTGCATAATGCATTGCATAAGAGAAAATAGAGAATGGCTGTTTCACATTAATACTTTGTCACGTGGGCAGGTCATGAATGCCAACAGTGAACGAAATTTCACCGGAGAAAGCAAAACAAAAGAAATTTTCTGATTCAGTCATCTTCAAAATCACACTTCATTCAGAGTAATTTTTGTAAACTATTATTGTTCCGAGCAAGACGACCGTAACTAGAAGAGGCTTGACAGAAGGAGGATATTTTTACTATGCCAAGTGTCAGCCCTTTGGATTTAATCAAAAGATCATTTAAGACTCTTTGCCTGTAATTTTTCTCAAGTATAGTCAGGCTCCTTATATCTGTGGATTTTTCTTACAGCAATGGGTGAAAGAAACATTTTTAATTGGCTGAGGAGGTCTGGCACCGAAACTATTTTAATTACTTGTTTCTAAACATAGAATACATATAGAATTTACTTTAATGCTTTATTAAACCTTGCTGCAATACCGAAATTTTCCATTTAGCCTAAACACAGTTTTACAGATTAAAAGAAATAAAATTGAAGGGAAAGCAAGCCCACGCTCTTTATTACATTCCTCTTTTTTTAGAATGACAAAATTAAAACAACACCCACATAAAATATAATTGCCAATATCATTCCACTTCTTTTTTCAGTGCCAAAGACGACAAAATCCATCATTCCCACCTCCAGGTCAGCTGCTCAGGCTTTTTTTTCCTCTTTTTCCTGCCGAGATAATTGCTAAACCTCTCTCTGCCCAGGAGAGGAGCCAGTGAGAAGAGCTGGGTGTTGGGGACCTCGCACTGAACGCATTGGACTCAGAGGACTACCCTTCTTGAATTTCAAGGGTGCTACGGAATGTGCTGGATCAGGCACTGGGGAGGTGCTTTTCTGCATAATTACCACGATTTTCTAGTAGAAGACTGCCTCAGGCCCCTTGTGGCTGCGCACTGCTGGGCTGTAGGTCTCTTATGCAAAGCTTTTGCTTAATTAAGGGAAAATATATTTAAGAACAATGGGTGAAAGGCACTTGAGTAAGAGCGGAGCTACACGCAAGGTCTCATTTAAAACATATGTGTAGACCACAGGGCGGTGGTTCCCCAGCTGCAGCCCATCTACCTTTTGTAGATCAGAAGGTATGTGGCTGGGTGGAGACCTGGAAGCTGTTTGCCAAAGACTACCGATGATGCAAGTGGATTCACCTAGCAGCTCTGTAGGCTTACACCACAAGGAATGATTTACTACTGTATTATTTTAGGTATATGCTCATGAAGTTACATCAGGCTGGAACAAGGCTGGCTATCTAATCTTATGTATTCCACCCAAAGGGTCACTAAAAATGCAATGGGCAGTGAAGGAAAGAAGATCTCTGCTTTAATGTAGCTCCAGAAGGCAACAACAGTGGTGAAGAGGGAGTGGCACGGACCAGGCTAGGTCATGGAGGCTTGGTTCCTAGCCTTTGCTGGAGCTCTGCTACTATGTCCTGCTGCTGTCAACACTGTAAAGCTAGCACGGATACCCCTGCTGACACCACAAATGAATCTAGAGATGCACAAATACCTACTACAAAGAGCCAAGTGTTGAGGGAAGCTGAATGCCGCTTGGCATTAGAGGAGGTGGTGATGGTCAACTGCTGGCGCCACTGGTCCTGGCCGTGTAGCAGGGACGTGGCAGATTGAATTATGAGTTAATCAGTTTCGATCCAATCACTTTTTTCTGCTAATCTAATTACTCTGTTCAGCTCAGAATTGTTTTGGAGAGCATCTACTCTTGTGCCAGTGCGCACCAATGAATATGCTAAACTAATTTAACTTTTTCAGTGAAGGCAAGCTCTAGAAGGCTTAAGCCATGCGGAAATCTTTACTGAAGACAAAGTACAAGTACTTGTACGAGTCTTTATTTTCTACAACAAAGTACATTTTGTCCTCTTTGTGAACACCGTATCATTATGTCGCTTGTTGTTACAAAGTTAGGTAGTACACAGAAAGCTGTACAGAAAACAGCAGTATTCCGATTACCGTGTGGTATCACACTTCATACGTGAGGAATACAAGCGCGTGAGCATTGCTTGGGTCGGTGTTTTGTGGCTGGGTGCTGTGGAGCTCTGAATAGGCCATTTGTGTTACGTTGTGCAGAAGTTGCTAAGGCCTCACGTCAGCCACACAAAACTTCCTCTAAACTGCTGATTTAAAAGTAACTTTTAAAAAAGCGTTTGATATGCCAGTGTGTTTGCTGGGAGCATACTATTTACACAGGGAAATTTCCTAACTTTTTTCCCCTTTAACATAATTTTTGATCCGTAGTTGCCTGAAAGGCACGGTACCAAATCACTTGCTCCTCTTTCAGTACATTCCTGTTGACTTCAAAAGACTGCTCTCGTAAGAAGGAAAGTGCTTGGTTTTCATTTATTAATACAAAAGCGGAACATGATATAAATAAACTAGATGACTCGTGTGCACCAATGCTTTGTTAACCTGAAAGTTCCTGATTTGTGTCAGCGTTCACAGGGGCTCTCGCTGCTCCTCTGGCTGCTGTACAGCCTCGCTTTAACTGCAGCAGCTGCAGTCAGGACTGAAGCGGCCAGAGGACAACGACCATTTTCGGGGCAAAGGCTGCAAATCCCACTTATTTTAAATAAAGGAGAACACACCTTTAAGCACAGTTATCTGCATTTTAAGCTGCCTGGCCAGTTAACGCCTCTTCAGATGAACTCAACTGAGGGAAAAAACCCAACACCTCACTTCTTCATAGAGTACGCATGTACACGGAGTTATTGTTGCCCACAATTTTAAAGAACTTTAAGGGCTGTTTGAAAACACGAAGTTAAATATTTCATATGTTAAATCGGCGTAACACAGGACTCGAAGAAACAAGGAACC
>NW_010432006.1:0-1186 GCF_000710305.1 Buceros rhinoceros silvestris
GGGTTAATTGCCACAGCCAGGACACACAATGGGATAACCAGCCAATGGGATATTCATGACAGTGAGCTAGTGGTTTTCATTTCTGAACCCAGGGGTTTTTTCATTTGTTTGTGTTTGAGTTTTTTTGCCCAAACCAGCTTTTTCATGCTTAATATATAGACAACTACATAAATAACTAGAGAAGATACTGATCAAGAAAATTGTTGTGACTCTTCTACTCCAGTTGGAGGGCCTTGATTCAGCTGTGTGCTCTTGCTTTCCATGAAGCACAAAAAGTGTCTTTTAAAGTTTTTTGTCTCATTTTTTGATCTCCAATTTGTGCTCACAGAGAAGAAGGAAAGCAACTCATAAGAACTCTTCAGGTTTTTCTGTACTGGCCCTCTGCAGACTGGAAAACTTGCTAAATTTTTGAATATAAGCTTAGACCCAGATGCATGGTAAACACTTAACATCAGTTTGACCTTTGTCAGTTTTTCAGTTCAAATTAAGGAAATCCATTAAGGAAAACTGATTGTGTTGGTTTCGAGCATCTAGCATACAAATGCATGTGTACTCCCGGTCCTGTTGTTTCATTTTGGTATGATGTCTTTTCCACATAGTCTGAGTTGCAGTATTTCAGGTTTTGTTCTCATTATAGTAAGACTTGAGTTGCAGTCATAACACTGTCTGCTTAATTGTCACAAAATATTTTTGCAAAGGTACATAAGTTTTATAATTTCACTTTGGAGTGATACTGGCTATAAACTATAATTTTATATAGTAGTTTATATAAGTATAGAATACTGTATTTTTTAAATATGAAAGAAAATATAGATAAAATATAGATAGAAATAATTTAACTGCAAATAATTTAGCAGCAAAACTTTTTCTCTAAAGTTCTTAAACTTCAGAAAATACAAGAAGCTACCTCAAACTTCTTCATATCTAGAAATTTTAATATTCTGAACTTTAAATAACTAAGATTGTGAAACCCTTTGTTATTAATAATTCTTTCTGTTGCTAGGTTACATTGTGAAACAGTTAATGTTTATCATCTTCCATTAAAACTCAAAACTGACCTGAAGGAAAGTATTCCAGTAGTTTTAATAAAAAATTATATGTATAGACATTCATATGCATGTACAGATTAAGGCTGAGATAGTCTCAGGTTTATATATAGCATCTAAATGTTAGTTTGTGACTAATT
>NW_010432007.1:0-852 GCF_000710305.1 Buceros rhinoceros silvestris
CCCACCCTACTCCCTCCATCCTTTTTGGAAGAAGACATGTCTGTATACCACCTTGTTAAACCTTGATGTTTCGCTTTTTAGGATTGCTCAGATATCTGCAAAAATATTTATACTCTATCCCAGGACGTGGGAACCTGCAGGTGACAGGTCTTGGCAGAATGTCATTTCATTGCTCACTGAAGTAGCCCGAAAAGCCTGATATTCAGGTTTGCTCAAAGAGGATCTGAAATGACACATGGTCCATGTTTGACCAAGTGTTTACAGAAGATGCCCTCATGATTGTGGACACACTGTTCAATGGTTAGATCCATGGCAGCAGAGGCACCGCCAGAGCAAACAGTGCCTTGAAAACTGCTTTAAAATATGGTGTTTTGTCCTCTGCATGGTAGAAGTAATTTTACCAATTTTCTTCCTTGTATTTGCAAGGCCATAATAATGATCAATCATGCTTACATAAAAGGGTTTATTAAAAAAGGGGGAATGAACAAGAGATGGAAACCAGCTTGATTTTCAGAGGAGGGTGCCCAGACTTTTCACAGACAGATGTGATGGCTATGCAACCAGTTTCCAAGCACAGCCTTTGTTTAGATACCATCATATAGCATCCAAATGGAAGAAGGGAGACAAGGTCTATTTTATTTGAGTGTAGTCCTCCAAAATGCCTTTCCAGCTCTCAAAAGAAATGGAGAACAGGTGCTCACTGAGGATGTTCTTCCGTTCAATCCTGAAAAACCCATGATTACGCCACGCTGCGTCTCCAGTGCTATGCTGCTCATCTAGATGTGCTGGGGACTTACGTGCAAAAGATGCAATGGAAGAAGGGGGCAATGTGTGTGTGTGTGTGTGGGGGGG
>NW_010432007.1:971-10189 GCF_000710305.1 Buceros rhinoceros silvestris
GGTGGTGGTGGTGGTGGTGGAAATTTTGAAGTTTCCAGAGGCTTTGAAACTACTTTGGGATGAAGAGAAAAGGGCAAGGAGTAAAGAGGAAAGTACAGGAAATGGTAAAGGATAAAAAGTATGACATTTCCATGTGCTGGGGACAAGTGGCCATGGAAGCAGCAATGGGAACCTCAAAACCTGAATGGTCTCTTACTGTCCTACAGCTGATAAAGCAAAATCTGTGGGTGGTGCACAGAGCTTAATGCAGGAAGCTGTTACTAACTGTTACTACCCTGTTTTCCCAGGGTAATTCCTGGAGAACAGCTGTTCTGCTGCTCTTCCTGTGGAAACACAGAGCTGTTCTGTAGAAAGGAAAACTAATAGAAACCAAGCCCAGGTATTCAGAAAACCCTGTGAAAATGAAGACTTTGCAGGAGATAATTCAGGAGGAGACTGTGAAACCTTCTAGAAAATGGGTATTGCACCATTCCTACAGAGGGTTAAGTTTATTGCTCTGCATGAGTGGGCACTTCACCGCCACCCAGAAGTCACTGAGCAGAGCAGTGAGTCATCCGCTGAAGCAGCTCTCAGCCTGGTAAATGTCCCATCTATTATCCAGCTTTGCTCAGGTCATGCATCCAGTCACCCTCATTGTGCAAAGCAAACCCTAAGTTACTGATTCAAAAACCATGAAAAAGCACACTTTTTCGAGGTTGGCAGAAAATAAATATCGAAATTATTGAACTCTGTGACAAGTCTGTCAGACATTAGTTGCTGGTTGAAAGGCTTAATCCTGAAAAAGTCCCCTGGTTCAAAACACAGTTGAATAGGTCACTGTTTTTGTCATGCTTCTCTAACAACATATATTGAAATGTCCCCAAAGCCCTGTACTTTAATCTCTTCTGTTTATAATTTTGTGAAAAACCTCAGACCTCACCTTAAAGTTTTCTCCTTGCAGGTATCTTTCTGATTTAAATGTGGTTGTTGATGTCTGATTTTTTTTCTCCACTTTGTAGCTCAGCCTTGGCTGATTGTGATGATAAATCTATTTTCTCTGACTAGCTGCAGTAGTACATCCCTCTGGGCAAAGTGAGCTGAGCAGTTCCTTTCCATCATTGTTTTGTGGTGTAATCAAAGATCAGCATGGTCTGATAACAAGACCTTCGTCTGTGTGTCTGTTGAAAAGGAGCACTTACATTTACCTGGATTTCTCTAAGTGCCTTTTATGTTGCTTTATCTTTCCTTGCTTTATCTTATCTTGCTGACTGGTTGAAGAGGCAATTATCTGAAGGTGAGATCTTGTTTGCCTGCCTCAGGATCCACACTTTCACTTAATGGCAGTTACTGAGAGAAATAGTGCTCTGAAAGAAAAGGCTTACAAGCCAGCAATGAAAGCAGCAGGTTACTTCTGAAACTTAGCTCGTTTCTTGGAGTCTGAGCAACATGACTTGAGGGGCTGGATCCCCCACAAAACTGAAGTCCATTGTGACAGTGTGAGGCCTTCAGACACAGCCCACCCATGCACAGAAATATTTCCAGTTAGATAATTTGATATTACATGTTTGAAATTCACATTGTAGCATAAATTCCTCCAGTTTGGAGGCAGGCACAATACCATGCTATTAGACAGGCGACAAAAATTCCTATCAGCTGTTTGCAAACAGCTGGGAGTTATCTCCGCTCGAGAGGAAAGAAGTAACAACAGCCTCTAACTTTTTGGAGTTGAAAAACTGATTTTAGAATAGTGTAATGTGTTTAGGGAAAATTCTTGGCCAGAGAAAATAGTCAAGTCTTTCAAAACGATATTTTCTGACTGCTCCCCAAGTCTATAGCCTGCAGTTCCAGGTATGCTGGGGCAGGGCTGGGAGCAACCTGGTGCATTTGTGGTTCGCACGTTCCTCTTTGGAGCCTGGTACTGATGATGCTGATGCCTCCTGGCTAATGTGGGTTCATGGGAGAGGGGTTTGTTTTGGCCAGTCTTTAATAACGAACATAATTTCAGTTATTGGGAATATCAACTGAAATTTTTGCTTCTGATGCCATATCTTTGCAGAGGAGCTGGAGACAGCTGTGGGGGCTGTTTCTGTTTTGCGTGAAACAATGCTGCTGCAAGTTCTGCTTCAGTATCGTGAAGGTGCCTGAGTTGAAATTTTAGATGTATGGTTGCAGTTTGCAGCTGGCTCAGTTAGGGGTGAGTTTCCCAACTTCACCAGAGTGCTGAGTACAAAGGATGGTGGATGCAAAATGGTCTTTTTCGAATCATTGTGAACATATAGCAGCAGGGTGACATTTCCATAGCTGCGTTGTTCAAAGCAGGCCATAGACCGAGAGGAGGAACATCCACAGCACCTGTGCGTTGGCAGGGTCCGCGTGACTGCCAAGCTCTGGCTTTGGCCCCAGCTGCCCACATGAAGTGAACAGGTGCATCTCCCCTGGCATTTGCACCACCAGCTGCAGTTCTGCTGCTGATAATGGTTTAATTTTGCATCTGGGCTTCATGTCACCTATGAGCCTCATGAGAAACTGGTGAGAAGTTCTTGTGCATGTGGGTGTCCATTATCACATGTCTGTGTATCTTCTCCCTCAGGTCTCTTTGGGATCAAGGAGCAGAAAGGGCTGCCCTGCTTGCTGCCATATCCCTCTGGTAGATGTTACCACCACATTAACCAGGCTGGCAAAGGAAAACTTTTGCCTGGTTGGAGCTCCTGCACCTCAAACCTGAGTGCAGTCTCTCAGTCTAAAAGGTTTCTATGGCAGCCAATGCCAGGCTTTGGTCTAAAGTGTCCCTGGAGAACCATTCCTTTCCCTCATATCCCTGTCCTGTTGAGTGGAAGTTCGCTGTACTGGGGGGAAGGGGACAATTAATAAAAACTATCAAAAATTGTATAAAGTTAATAAAATGTCTTACATTGGCCACTGCAATATCTGAGCTAAGCCAGATATTGCTTGTCAGGACTGTTGTCCTAGTGTTGGCTGATGGTGGGGGTAGGTGCTTGCAGTGCTGCTCCAGAGGTTTGTGCAATGCAGAAATGGCATATTTGCCATTCAAGAAACCATCCCTGGCTGGCTTTCACTCCAATCTCAGCAGCCATAGCCTAGCTTCCCTCTGCAGAAGAAGTTTATATTTGAGCACTTTCTGTTTTTCTGTGTAGCAGGGGGAGAGGTAGGAAATTTTTCACCAGAAGTGCCCATGGGTGGACCGTGTGTCTCATATTTCCAGCAGTACAGCGTAAGATATCAAGAGGGTTTGCTGCAACTTAACGTAGCTGAGGATATGTAGAAGTGGAAAGGCCAGGATCACAGAGGAGAGTCCTTATTTCGGAGTGCCAAACCCTGCAGAAACGGACCTTGAGCAAAATCTGGACCTGCCTGCCCAGGTCTTTAGTTCAGCCCAGAAATGACCAAACTGATTCCCACCATTCCCATGCAGCTTGGAGAGATTTCTGGTCAAACCCATCATTTCTGCACGTGCCATAATTTTGTCTTCCAAATAACATCTATTTCCACAGGAAAACAATGACTTTCCAAGCAAAATGCCTTCTTGCTGCTCTCATTATCCTTTAGTAAAGAAAGCAATAGTGGACAAAAATGACCCCTACTGGACACATCTGGGTACCTTCTCTAGCAGAGGTCCCTAAATTTGAAAATAGAGGTCTTTCAAAGCATCTGATCAGTACAATGACTTGGCTATTTTGGGAGCTTGAGAGTCTAATAAGATTGTGAGGTGTTTTTATTATATTTGTAGCAAAATGCATTCACACTCAGGACATCTAAGGGCAAAACTAATATTTCGCAGGAAGGAAATTGCACAGTTTCTGCTATTCAGTTCCCTTGCCCACAAACTGTGGAAGTCTGCAGTTTTTTTCCTGCTACATGAGGACTGCATTGTTTAGTCCTTTCATGCTATTTTAGAGCTGAAGAATGATTAAAACTCTTTATTGCATCTTTATGGCATACATTTTAAAAAGGAGTAGAAAAGAGGACCCTGGGAACTACTGACCTGTCAGTCTCACCTTTGTGCCAGGCAAGATCACAGAACAGATTCTCCTGGAAGCTTTGCTAAGGCACATGGGGGACAGGGAGGTGATTCAAGACAGCCAGCATGGCTTCACCAAGGGCAAGTCCTGCCTGACAGACCTAGTGGTCTTCATGGCTGGTGGAGTGACTGCATCAGTGGACAAAGGGAAGAGGTATGGATGTTGCCTATCTGTAAGGCCTTTGACATGGTCCCCACAATATCCTTCTGCCTAAATTGGAGAGATACGGATTTGATGGATGGACTACGGGACAGATGGAGAATTTGCTGGATGGTCACATCCAGAGACCCAGTGTCTCAGTGTCCAAATGAAGATCAGTGACAAGTGGTGCCCATCAGGGATTTACGTTGGGACCTGAACTGTTTAATACTGTTTAATATCTTCATCTATGACATAGACAGTGGGGTCAAGTGTACCCTCAGCGAGTTTGCAGATGACACACTTGAGGGACAGGATGCCACGCAGAGGGATCTGGACAAGCTGGAAAAGTGGGCCTATGTGATCCTCGTGAGGCCAAGGCCGAGTGCTAAGTGCTGCACCCGTTTGGAAGCAACCCGTGGTATCAATACAGGCTGGGGATGATGGGACTGAGATCAGCCCTGTGGAGAAGGACTTGGGGGTACTGGTGGCAGAAAAGCTGGACAAGCAGGCAATGTTCACTCGCAGCCCAGAAACACAACTGTATCCCGGGCTGCATCAAAAGAAGCATGGCCAGCAGGTTGAGGGAGGTGACTTTTACCCCTCTACTCTGCGCTGGTGAGACCCCACCCAGGGACCCCATTCTGGAGTCCTCATATGAGCAAAGAAATCCTCATTGTCCCAAACTATTCTGATACAAAAGCAACTTTGTCTGAAATAGGGTGAGAGTAACTAAACGTTGTTTCCAAATCCTGACAAATATCGATTCTGGGGCCCAAACTAGCAAGTCACAAGGTGTTCTGCTGTAGTGTGGCCTTTGGGCTGGAGGTCCTCACACAGGTGTGTATGCCGAGGCCAGCACCTCTTGGGTAATGCAGGGTGAGAAGAGATGCACAAGCTGTACTTCCATAAACCTGTACTAAAGCACATGGCTCTTCAGATTGGGTTTAAGGTCTCTTCTTGGACTTCACAGCTGACTCCTGATGGGGACATTCAGCCAGGCTCGGATATGAATGACTCTGTTCACCTACTGAACAACAGTGGATTTGCTGGTGCTAGAAATGATGGTGGGGACCGAGGGCTTTATTTTCTGGGTTTTCATAATTCTCCTAAGGCTATTGGACTGAAGTCTTCTAGAAAGTGCTGTGCTGAGTCAAAGAGGGGATGTTAAGCTGGGGAGTTAGCAGGGCTGTCTAAGACAGATGCTGAGTTTTAACCCATGGGAGTTTTCCTGCAAGACTACTGCTTTATAGTTACTTGACTTAAATTAAATTTGCCATTTCATTGTCTAGATTTTCACTACCTCAACATTATCCAGCGGTTTCTTGTGCTGCGGTAATAAGGCTGTCCTGCAAATTGTCCTGCCCCATGACTACCAGTGCCCCATAGATGGAAGTTATGTTTGCATGTTCTCTCAGTTTTGGGGAGATTGCAAGCAATGTAGCTACTATGAGAAGTAATTGTGGGTTTATGACGTGAAATCCTCTCCTCCGAGAGGTCTGGGCCAAGGCCAGGATAGGATAGGACTGATGTCAGCACCAGCTGAGGACATGTTCACAGGCGAGCCCCATGGCATGTTGGCAGATAATGGGATCTGGACTTGGAATTAGAGTGAGCACAGAAAACAAAAGTTCTGAATGTTGCTGCAGTCCTTAAAATATCAGTATTTATATCCAACATGTAGGATGAAACATGCTGGTAAAAGGAAATTGTACAGAAAAAAATCCTTTTAAAAAATATCCCTGGAAAATGAAAGAATCCCAGAGATGCAGTCGGATGCACTGCATATGTGCTCCTGCTCATCAGCCGTGTATTCAGGAGGGGTTTGGGCTGGAAGAGGGGACCTCGCCACAGGGGAGCTTCAGTACTGAATAATCAAAGCTTTAGGGCTGAGAACTGACCAGGTTTTATCCCTTTGCTCAGTGATGAGGAGGGGAGGGATTTTTATTTCCTGGTGGCTTAGCTCCCTCTGCTGTGTATCTGAGCAGAAGGCTGAGACGAGGATTTGGATGGGCTTCCAACGGAAATCAAAGCAGGGGTTTAGAGAAAATCCTGTGTCAAAATGTGCCAGGCTGCTGCTTGTTCTGTTTCTGCTGGTGGTGCTCAACTCCCCAGCAGCTCCGCCAGTGCTTGTAGTGCCAGGAGGCTGCAAGCAGGCTGTTGCCAACATTCGTAACACCATTTGTTTAGCAAGATACCAACATTTCCAGCTTCACGTGGGAAGATCTTAATTTTCTTCCCACTGCTAAAGCAACAGCTTAATATAAAATAAAAGGACAACGTAAAATTTGCACTTTTTATTCTAGGGGAGTTTGCTCCTTGTGGATAGTTAATGCACCTATTAGCATTTTCCTGCTTTGCTTGGATTTGTTTTCCCTTTAGTGATCGATTTTCCTTCTTGTGATCAAGTTGTACTTCTCACTGCAGTGGGGTGAGAACAAACTACTGATGACTGTGTGCTGGTAGGTATCTTATCAGAGATACAGCCAGGACATTTGAAGTGTTCTTTCATTAATCTCCCCCCTACTACGTATGAATTAGAATAATCAGTATTTTAGGGCTGCTTTAAGTGAACTCTGTTCAGTAAGTTAAGAGAACAAAATACATGAAACAGATTTGGGGTTGGACAGACTCTGCCAGCTCCAGCTGGAATGACAAAGTGAGCACAAGAGGCTGCTTGAGCTGCGCATTGCTGGCAAAAATCAGCTACCAGCAGAAAAAATCTCCAACTCCTGTTTGGTTTTTGTGCATAATACGTCCCAGATAATCTTGTTGCAGTACAACTTGGAAGTAAAACTTATTAAGAGCTTCCCCTGCAGTCCAGCTGGTCTGAAGTCAGTCATGGGTTGTGTTTGTCCAATAAAGTTGTTAATGACCAGAACGTGAACCCATCATAAGGCGCCTAAATAAAGGAGAAGTTGTTTTTTTAATAGCGGTCTCATTCAAAAATTAGGGTTTGCAACCCTAACGAAATACTAAAGCAGCAAATGGGACTGTTTCTATCAACTGCAATGAAACTGGGATCAGACTGTAAGTGATTAAGATGAAAACTTTTAATGGCAGACAAATGGCCTTTGAGAGGCATTGAGAGGAAAAGCTCTGTTCACTTCTTCAGGAGTTGAGCAGTGCAGAACATTTTGAAATTTCCTTTCCAGGTACAGCTATGTCTAGGTGGGAGAGACAGTAAAAAAAAGCTGCCTCAGAGCCTGTGTTCAACATTATTGTACAAATACCTGAACACTTTGCTATTTCCTTCCTATGTTGTGCTCATCTAGATTGTTTTAACAGACAAACATTGTTCCATTCTTTGCATATTTGTTTTTCATTTGAACTGAGATTAGATACTGTGACAGGAAGGTTTATATGCTCGTTTCAGCCAAGCTTTCATCCAGAAATGGCTGTTGATTAGTCAAACTATGACCCCAAAAAACCACTGAGAGATGCTTTGAAGTGGGTTCTTGGAACAGCTGAGTCAGGAAAAACAAAAGTGTGTGAAATATTTTACCTACTTTTACACCAGCTTTTTAGAGTCTGCCAGCGTTCAAGCCCAGGCGATGCAAATATCAAGTGTAAGGTCATGTCTGTGACCCCTGGTGTTTTATCCTTAGTGTTACCCCAGCAGAATTTGGAAAGAGCTTTGTAAGAGAAAAGTAACAAGCAATAATGGAAATTGGAGTAATTTACAGGTGAATCAGAAGTAGTGAAAGAAAGCTGCTGCCTAGTTACGATAGGTGTTGCAAATGATTATTCATTTGATGTTACATGGCAGATACAATCCAAGGTTACTGGAACACATTATAAACCAGAATGTAGATATTTGTGAGTATGTCTTTAATCCTTCACTTTCTACCAGTCCAGAAGTCATAGTCACAGCATGATTCAACACATAATTGTTTTTAATCTCAGACTTCAAGGACAGTAGTAATTTGCTCTGCATCTTCAGACACCTGCAGGTGCTTGTATTTACTGATCTTTAAGAATTGGTTTAGTTCCGGTGTCACAGACATTCCCAAAGGGGATTTACCAGGGAGCGTAACAGAAAGATTAATCCCCAAAATGAAGCAGGTTCTGTTGAATTCGAAGCAAAACACTTTCTGCAACAGGATTGAATTTGCAACATTAGAGGGGTGAATCTATTCTGCTTTACCCTTGATTAGAAGAGCCTCATCCCTGCTGGTGTTGCTGATGCCAGAGCCAGGCAGAAGGATTGGAGCTCAGCTGGTGGGAATCACATCAATAAAATGAGATTGATTTATCAGAGCTCAATGGGGAGGGGAAATTGGGTGGGTGGTTAAGATCTGTGTTACAGCAGTTGCTCCAAGCAATGGCCAGTTTTGTGTTGTAGCTGTAGGGCCAATGTCACCAATACACTAAAGAAAGGAGGCAAACACCTAAGGCTTCAGGACCTTCTTCAAGCATGACTGAAAATTGAAGGTGAGTTTTGACTTTAAATACATGTGCCTTGTCATTTCTCTCCTCATGTGTTAGATTCATAACAACTTGCCTCAAAAAACTCCCAGTTCTTGTTTTTCTGCTAGGTGCACCCCGAGCTCCAGATAAATTACTATGTTTTGATTGTTTCTAAGAGGTTGTGTTTATGAGCACTGTTCCTTTCCATTTGATTACTTCATGCTTTTACAATTGGAGACCAATTAGAGAAGGGTCAAAGGATCGGTATGTTTGTGTACATTCAGGGGTGAAAATGACTGTGCGCCTTGAGTTGTGCTGCTACTTGCTTTGCTGGGCTCAGAGAGTAGAGCTGGGTGGAGGTGGAATTAATTGTTAACCAGTTATCTTATCTGAAAAGCCATTGAGTTAGGAGAAGAAGCACTCAGATGATGTGTGGTTGGGCGAGGGGATGACCTCTCACTTCATGGGCTTATGGGATCATCTTTTCTCCAGGCAATAGTATTGCAAATTAAATGAGCACAGTTAAGGCAGGCGAGGGAGGGCTTGCTTTGGGAAATATCAACACTGACATTGCTGAGCTGCTGAGGTGAAATCACAGCACCGTGCCGGGAGCCAAAAGGTGGTGCTGTTAGTGCAAGGAAGAGAAGGAAA
>NW_010432007.1:10336-19048 GCF_000710305.1 Buceros rhinoceros silvestris
CCCGATCTCTTCAGCGGGGCTTGGGGACAGCTAGGGAGCACAGGGAGGTCTAAGGACTCTCTCCGGTTTTTCCAGGCAATGCGATGCTCAAGAGCTGACTTAAATGTACAGGTCACCTGGTGCTGGTGGGGATAGCCCAGGAAAGCAACAAAACTCAACACAGAAATATGCGTCTGGAGGGAGGGGAAAGAAAAAAAAAAAAAGGAGGAAGGAAATCACAGGTTTTCACCTTGTGAGACATCAGACAGAAAACAAGATTAGAGAGAGGTGGCAAGTGATGCTGGGCTGGGCTCCTCAAGGCAAACGGCCTGTCACATGCTCTGTGAGGAGGCAGACACAGAGCTGTTATTTGAGATAAACATAAATAAGGAAATAGAAGCATGAAAGGTCCTAAAAAGTAAAGGGAAAAGCAGTGGAAAGGTGTGGAGATTCTTACTATGGAAGTGGGTGGCAGCAAGATGTAACTGAAACCTTCCTGAGATGGTGTCTGCCTTGATCTCTACAAAGGCATATATCAAATGGGTTGCTGACCTAGTCAGAACTAGGCAAATTGCATCTAGACTGGCGCAGTGATAATATTTAGGTGCAGGTGGATTAGAGAAGTGGTGGCCCAGCAAGAAAAAGCATTGTCCTCTGTATGTCACCTCCTTGTAAGACGACTTCTTCCCATGGCAACCCTCCCTTTGCGGGAGGGAAGAGGTCTGCATCCAACATCTGCTTCTGAAAATGTCTTGGTATTGTTTTCCAGCTTAGCAGACACCCAAAATGTGCTGGATTCTGTCCTTTGGGGCTGGAATTGACCCCAGCTGCTGTTGGAACAGTGAGATTGACACAAACAAGAGATGTCAAATTCATCCTTGGAGGGTCCTCTCAGGGGTGACTTTAGACAACAGTGTGAAACTCAGTGCACAGCCTTGGCTGTTGGAAAGCTGCTGTCTCAAGTCATTTGAGGAAGCATCAAGGTAGTCAAACCGTATCACCATTGCTGTCTGCTCATGACTGTCTGAGGCATTGGGCATGGCATTCTGCATCTTCCTCCTCATTCTGCTAGGTCACAGATACAGCCCCACTGTGAAAAAGTGCAAAGGGGCCTTTAAACTGGTGTTTCTCCTCTCTCCCTGTGACTACCATTCAGTCTTACTGAATGACTGTGGGAGGGTATTTGTTAAATGAATTGGAAACATTGCTCAGGAATGGGCTGAGCTGTGCACGGTACCACCCACACCTGATTTTTGTGGTTGCAGGTTAATAGTAGCAGGCGTAAGTGCCCACTGTGGTGTTCAATTTATGCATGTACTTTTGAGCAAAAGTATCCTTTATTCGTGTGGTTTTGTCTGGCTCGCCCTCCAGGACCTCTTTCCTTCCCAGAGGTGAAGACAAATAAGTCCAGAAAGAGCAATGGATGACGAAGAAAAGGCAGAAGGGTTAAAAATGTAGGGCCAGGAGCCTGAATGGGGACCACCAGCACCCAGGTGTCCCCGGCAGTGCTCTGTCTTAGCTCTGCCTCTCTGTGTTTTGCTCTGCCTGTGTCCCAGAGCCTCTCCTAGGCCATGTCCATCTAGCGCCTGAACTCTGGACGCTGCTATGTGTTCACAACTGTAAGACCTCTTAGAAAGCAGCTGCCATGCAAACTCGTGTTTCCTTCAGGAGGTATGAATTGGAAGGTCTCTACGCTTGCTCTTTTAATGACGTGCTGCTCTGATTAATACCAACAGGAGTTAATCAGAGGCCTCGACTGGAATGCAGCAGTGTAGGTCTGTAATCAAAATCCCTGTAATCAGAAACACACCAGAGACTAAATGTATGTGTCAACCTGTCCATATGACATAGGTGTGTTGTACCTGAACAAGAGATAAGTGGAAATAAACAACAAATGTTTGGAAGAGGAGTAGTTATGTTTCTCTGTGTGCTACAGAGCTTGCATGTAGCTCAGGCTTCCCACTGTGCAGTGATATTCTTGTTCGTACTGGATGTTTCCACTTCTTATCATTAATGTCTTAAAGCTTGTTTATTGAACTTGGGGTCAGTTTATTCAGGTTTAATGACTCTTCCACTGCATGTTTTCATTTCAAGCATATGAAGGGGGTGCATTTTGTGTGCTGTTCCATGGCTTTTTCAGGAGGTTGATCTTGGGTCATTGGTTGAACGAGTGGATGAATGATAGGACTGTCCGTTTTGGTCTCCTTTTCTTTCTTCCCTTATTTTTTTAAACATCTGTTTCTCATTTGTGTCTTGTATTTCCTTTTCTGCTTGTGTAGAGGGTTGTTGGTGAGGACAAAAACGAATGCAGTTCCTAGAGGATAGTCTTAGCCTACATCAGATCTTGTCTGCTATGGAGTGAGGGAGACAGTCTTGTGGTTTATGCATAATACTGTGGAATCAAATGACCCATGATTTTTTCTTGGTGTTGCTATAACCTTTTTGAGGAAATCATGTTGGGGAATTCAATTATAGGATATATTTGTGGTAATACAAAAAGGTTGTGGTTTCAGTAGGAAGCATATTAGTTTGTTCTGTCTTTATTTCTGCTTGTGTAGGAGCCCTCGGTGAATACAAAAGAGGGACGTATGTGTTTCCTAAAGGATACTCTAACTGGGGAATATCAAGTTGTAATAAACATGAGTTTTTTGGGTAGTTCTCACACTGTCCTTTCATGCTTTCACAAGCACAGAGAACAGCTTCCAAAAGCATCTGTACCAAACACTTGCAGAGCCTGGGCTGGCAGTTCAGGCTGTGCTTCTAAAAGCACATCTGGAATGCAGAGACATTGACCTCTCAGTTAACCAGCAGCTCGCAGATGTGTCTGTTCATGAGTGAGAGCGAGCTGTGGAAACTGTCATGTAAGCTGCTTCCTGTGTTTCAGGCCGTGGTGACAAATCATCCAAGCTGTACAGTGCTTCAGAAAGCCATGGAGTATTTCACTGCAAAAAGTTTGAACTTTCTCACTAAGAGATGGACACTGGTGGTTTTCTCATCCACGTGATGGATATTCTGAACACCCATCTGAACAGCTCTGCAAGCCATTCTCAGAGGCCTTTTAATGCCACATATTATAGATTTGAAGCATCTCCAGCCGCTCGTGCATGCAGCTTGTTTTGCTCAGCATGCAAAGAGGTTTTTGCCCTTTTGCAGATAGGGTTGAATGAAAGGGAACTTTTGCCTTAGAAGATACTATGGGTACTCCGTGACCGTACCCTGTCCTGTACTCTTGCTCACAGTGGGGAAGCTGAACTTAAGATATGAGTCCCCCGAGCGGGACAACTGGAGCTGCCGGAGACAAAAGGTTCCCACTTTATCTTTTCACAAGCCTTTCACCACTTTGTACTTAAAGAAGCATGAGTGTATTATTCTGATGATTTTTTTTCCCGATGAAGAAGTAAACAAAAAGGCTGATGTCTGATTTAAACCTGAAAGACCATGGAAAGTACACAGGAAAAATGAGGAAACTTATCACAATTGATTTTTTTGGTTTTGGTTTTTTTTTTTTTGTCTGATCTGGGTGTTGTTTTCTTCATGTGGTATACTATTTTCAGCCCTGTGCAGTGTATCTTCTCTATGAAAAGGTGTTAAGTCTTCTTTTCCTCCCTCGTCTCTCTGTGTTAAATATCTCTAGTCTTCAATAATTCTTCTAAAAGTAGTATCTTAGATCTTGGGTATATCCAAATGCAAAATAACTCTTCTGCATAGAATAATCTGGACCTCTAAGAATTTTTCTCAATACTTTGAAATCAGAAAAGGTTGTCGAAACTCAGTGAATTGTTTTGAGTCTTTTTTATGTTTTTCCCTCTTGAGGAACAGCCTTATGGTCCCGCACAAGGCCTGGAAAGATACATTCAATACCTCTCTCTGTCACAGATTCTTTCCATGGTGTTGGTTGAGTCATTCAATAATTTTTTCTAAGTTACATCTTCAAAGGGGAACACCGATAATTCCTTGCCTCATGAAGTTATTGTGGCGGTAAATGATATATGTGTAGCTTTAGGAGAGAGGTGATGGGATTCTACTCTGCCAAAAGCTGGATAAAAACTTCACCTGTTTTGGTTTTCTTTTTTTGTGGTCATTTTTTGAGGATTTGCCATCCTCCCCAATAACTTTTTAAAAAAATTATTACTATTATTAGTTTTTGCCTGCAGATAGAGTCAGAGTTTTTCTTGCAGTCACTGGTGATCACTCTGATGTTGATTTGATGGTCACTGCAAGCACAAGCAATTGCAGATAGAGAGTTCTTGGAGTGATTTGATCCAGCTATAGAAGGAAAGAGCCTGTGGAGGTTAGGGTGGTTGTTCATAGCATAACTCCTTCAATGATGTCTGCCACCTTTTTAAATTTGTGACAGGAGAGTCAGTTTTGATTCCATCATTTAGGCTTGCTCAGTAGGTTGGGCATGGATCAAGATTAGGCCTGAGTTAAGACCTAACCTAAGGGGGGGAGAGAGAAAAATTGTAATGGATTTATATTGAGAAATCTTCCCCCTATGGAGTAGCAGTTCTAGCCTAAGAGTGACTTTTGTTCTAATGTTAAAGATCTACGTGATGAGATAATCTGCAGTAATAAATTCTTCTCAGTTTTTGTGCACGGGCAAGCCCCATTGATTGGGACATGCTGCCAAACTTGTCTGCAGTATACAAAGCAATAAGGAAGTTCTGTGAAAGGAAGTGTGTGATATCTGTCTCCTTCATGGTGTCTGCCATCTCCATGCATTAATTGCCTCACTTATGTGAACAAAATGTTTGATTCTAGTGTCTGATATATCAGTGACATCCTGCATAGTGTGTTACAGATTAATGTAGATGACGTTGAAAGCTTTCATAATCACTTAAAGTACAGTAACCATTCCACTGTATGAGTACAGAACAAGTTTGTTTAGAACAAGAAATCATTATGAAACCGTTCAGCGCTCTGCATGTGTACATGAAAATAGCTTTTACATGTAAAAATCAAATGTGTGAGAATGAAATGAGATCAGTCTTGCTTGCAAGTCAACTCTTGCTTGCAAAGCATGAGCACTCCTGTAGTAGCTGTGTGTCTTTGACTGTATATCAGGGTATAATAGCTTATTTTTAAGTAGGCTTGTTTATGATAGGTGTTGTGGATTTAAAGGACTTGTATGACTAACTTGGGGTTGCAGCTATTTGTGTTTTGTATGTTCGAAGTCTGTTCAATGAATAAAGATCTGGACATCTACACACCAGCCCGCAAAGAAGTTTCCAATTTTTGGGCAGGGGGAGATGAGCATATTTTGGACTGATTCCATAAAATTGTGAGTGCATGTCTACTTGATTTTTGCCTCCTTTCTTCCCACTTCCATAAAAGCTTCTAAGACTTTCTTTATCCAAGTATTCCCTGTTGTATCTACCCAGTTCCTTTGTACCAGCACTTTCCATTCTCTAAGGCTTTCACTTGGCTGTTCAGCACAGGTACAGCATTATTAATTGTTTGAGTTGGCCGAAAAGGCATGACTCTACACTGAATAGGTGCTGACCTCATGAGAGCCAGCTTTTTTCCCTGATCCTTTCAGTGCAAAAGAGGTAATTCTTATTTTCTTTACTCAAGTTTGACTACCTGCCAAAATTTCAAATTTCATTCTATGTTCTGGCCATTACGTCATGCTTTTTACACGGATTTTCTAAGCAATGCTTGAGGGAAGAATAATGTTGGTGCCATTTATATCGATGCTAAGCCTCTTGTGTTCTTTCAGTGGTGTGGAGACCAGTGCCATGCAAGCGCTGGCTGCTGCTCACAATCTCAGTGTGAGAGTGTGTGTACTCCCAGCGTTGTCCATATGTGTCGTTGGCTTTGGATGAGGACTTCTTTAGCAAGCTGGGACTTAACCAGGGATGTTTTCACCAGAAAGACTACTTCTGCCCCTGAAATACTAATGGCCACTGGAACAGTAATTACAGTCTGTTCAAGAATGGGATGCTCATTTCTACATTCTAATACAGAAATATGTCTCTCCCCCGGTATTTGGCAAATTTTAAAACTTCCAAGCATGACACTTTAACCCATCTGAGTAATTCTGCTAACCAACAAGCATTAGACAACATACAGAAAATACAGCCCCAAAATGGGAAGGAATATTCTTTCATCTTCTGCCCTGTACTCTGATTTTTTGGCTTACAGTGCACTGTGTGTTAAATGATGGAAGTGGATAATTTCTGTGATGTCTGTCTTTTTCTTTCTTTTCCAGTGGCCTTTGTCTGGTGAGTGAAAACCAGGATATGCATTTTCATAGGGGAGAAAATTAGCTGAAGAAAGAAGTCTAGGTCACATAGGAATCATCTATATTGAAGAAAAAAATGAAAAGGGAGCACATCTTGTATGTCAGCTACTTTGCCTGGAACACGCTTTGGCACTTGCCAGAAGACAGAAATTCTGGCAGTGGCAGTCCTTCAGAGGGAAGGAAGGAGAGAAATGACAGAAGGATTTTAAGTGAAACTGGTTGTGTAGAGGTGCTTGTGATAACTTTATTGTTCTCATGTTGAGTTCCGGCACAGCCCCAATGTGCTATGCTCTGTTCAAAAGTAAACAAGATCTGCTAGCTTCAGGCTTCCCAAAGCCTGACATGGTAAAATGATCCCATCCCAGCATGATGAACAGGTTTGAATTTTCCCTTTGCCTCTTTTGATGATCTCAAGTAAACGACATGTCCTGCTAGATCCTGGTCTTATTTGTTGTGTAATCTCATATCCACAGGTGCATGCCTCAAAGCAATTTTTCCAAACAACTTGGTTTTGGGATTTCTTTTATCTAGTGACCAATGATCGTAGTCTGGACCTGAGAACTTCTCTCAAAACTGTCACAGTTATGTGAATGGTTTAAATTTTAACAAGACAGCATTTCCTAACATGAAAAAATATACTTTTTTTGAGACAGCTCCCAGCTGGTACTGCTCAGATCACAGTATCTGGCATTTCTCTGGAATGAAAACAGATGGAAACTCTTAGGGCATTTCATCCTGCTCTTCTTGTTTCTAACTATTTGCCTTCAGGAGGAGGGGCTTTGAGAAACACTAAATCTGGTAAGATGGATAAGAAAATTTGAAAGCTGGCAGTACAGAGCGAGACAATACCGAGATGATCCTTAAGCCTCATCTCCTCCATCTATAGCTGGTGAGTTTCCCATTCAATGGCTTCACTGCAGTGATTCTCATACAGCCAACATATGAACAGTCAAGATGTCACTTCCACTGTACTTGCTTTTTAATTTTTTTCTTCCCCTTTCTTCCTCTGACTTTTGGCAAAGTTCTCCCTTTTTACTTGCCTTCTTGAAGAGGTTACAGCCTGCAAATGTTACTTCTGTCCATGTATTAAAGAACTACAGGGTGGAAGGTACCCTGCACCTCCATGTTTCTGTTTCCCAATGAAAGGACAGAAGATGCTGGGTGAGACTGGGGACAAGCTCTCAGAAGAGGGCGCTGTTGGTATGTCTATATTACGTTAAGATTCAGCTTACTCAAAACTTCCGACTTCCTGTGTTGCTAATTTTGGACTAGGCATGGCTACCTGGTATGATGAGAAATGGGCAAAGGGTGGGTGAGTTTTGCTTTCCACTTCGGTCTCTGGCTGAAGTGGTTTTCTAGAATAGACTTGCTTCCTGGGAACCTTGCGTTGATATAGGGTTGAGATCTCTAGATGGTGGCCTCATTTCCTGGTCAATTCTATTCCATGATTGGCACATTGTGTGTTAAGAAAATGTTACACCTTCAACACATACGCACCAAGAAGAGCAGCAGTAATGGGTCGAGATAAAGGTCTATCCAGACACCTACTCTGTCTTTAACAATGATGTAACCGGTGTTATAGGAACAGTTTAATAAGGCAAGCCTAGATCAAAAATCCCTCTGCTAAGTTTTTTGAGCTCAGTGATTTGGTACACAGTGACTTCCAGAGCCGGAGATGGTAACTTTGTCTTGAGAGACTCCTGATGGATTTTTACTCCATAGATGCATCAAGCTGGGTTTTGAATCCATGCAAAACATTCATGGTTCCCATGGCAGTGAATTTTCAGTTTAAATAAACTTTGTGGGGGATATATGTCCTTTTGTTCACCTTGAAGCTGCCTTTGTCTCTACAGTTAATTTTTTCTGCCCTTTTAACACACACCTGCTCCAGGCTTTGGGGACCTTCTACTGCTCTGCACACTGCTGCTAACTGTGACTTCCACCTTTCCAGGTCACCTATAGATAGAGCAGCACAAACCTTGAAGACACCCACCTGGGTATCTTCTTCCGCTGAGAGAACCTGTTTATTTGTACACTTTTCCCAAATGTATGAACATGAGATCTTTTGCCCCAAGGACTCTAGTTTCTGTGGTAACACTGCCAAAAGTCTTTTGTAATTTTTGTCTATGCTTTGTAAGCTTGTGCCTATGCTGTCAGAAAACTGCTTCCCAGTCTGAGTTAGCCTTGGTGACAGTGTGGATGCAGACAGAGACTGTTTGTTTTCCTCCCTGGTGAGGCTAACTCATTTGAACATCCGTTTCTGAGAGGTGGTGTGGGCAAGGCAAGCCAGGCCACGATCATGTCTCCTCCCTACCCTAGGTAGCTCTTCAGAACTCTGACAGCATCTTGAAAAAAGACTTAATGCTGAACCTGAAGGCATGCAACACATCCAGATTGCATACAATGAAAATAGAATTCTGGTGGACAACCATACATCTCTTACATAATTTCAGATGCTTAAGTGACCCTCTTTTCTATCGCTCTTTCCC
>NW_010432007.1:19288-21367 GCF_000710305.1 Buceros rhinoceros silvestris
CCTTCCCACACCAGACTACCCCAACCAGTCGTTTTAGGACAATGGAAACACTGTGTTTCCCAAAGGAGACCACCCGCAATGAAAGTCAACGCTAGCCCCAAACTGTAAGAAATAAGTGGTTCTGGACCATCTGGCAGTGCCTGTAAGCCTTTACTTGCTTTCTAAGCTTTTCTATCCTGTGCAAAGACAGAGTTGTCAAACAGTGCTCATCCTGAGAGTGTAGGCAGGTTGCTCTCTTGGCGTCTCCCTTGCAGCTGGTCTGCAGAACTGAACCTACTTTCTGTTCTCCAGGTTTGGTCCAAGTGGAGATGGACGGTCCTGCAAGAGTTGATGTTAGGAAGTCAGGTCTGCAGGCATGCATAGGACACATTTTCTTTGAATTACCTTGAAGTCAGTATAGTGTGAAAGTTTCTGGAGAAGACCTTAAAGTGAAGCCCCAACCAATTCTATTGAATTTAGCTGTGCCCGAGCAGCCCTTGCCTAATGCTGCCTCCTCAGTTCTGAACTCTGATGTCCTTGGTTATACTCATATGGTGTTGTACCACACAAAGTGCTCGCGTGTGGTTCTGTGTGTGAGCTGGTGTTTGTGCAAGGAACTCTTAATCTGGCAAAACAAAAGGGAGGAAAAGGGGCATGTTTCTTACAACGGCATTACTGCCAAAAGAAATACAAGTCAAACCGTCAGACATGCACATCTGGTAGCGCTATTTCTTGGCATGTTTGTGCTTAACCCAAAGCCTTCATAAATACTATGGTATGGAGCTAAACTGCAGCTCATTGTATTCTTTAAGTCCATTCCTACAATGTGTTAATAAAAGAGAATCTATTTGGTTATAGCCCAGTGTATTTTCATAACGGCCATAACTAAATTAAGGAATAAATATGAGCTCCAAAGACTGTGCTCCTCTAAACCCATTCCCTTCCAGCCTCCTCAGTCAGTTGACCCTGGAAACTGGGCTAGGGTCTCCCTGCACTGCTGTATGCAAGGAGGCCAAAAAGTGACTCCAAGCTGATGCCAGAACATAAGAGAGGAGAAAGCAAGACCAAGATTCACCCCAAACCCAAAAGTCTTGACTTCACTTCTCTCTGTTTTTTTAGCTCTGCACAGCATTGGAAGGGTTGGGATTTTAATATAAGAATGTGAGGGAAAATAAAATGCTGTATCCGGGAATCTGTTTTTACATGGAAATCTGGCATACAGAGGTTCTCTCCTTTGACAAGACTACTTCTGTGAGGCTTCCCACATACAATATTTCAGAGATTAAGTAGTACAAAGTGCCAAGTCATCAGCATTTCTTTTCTGGACTCATGGTTGCTACAGCCTTGATGCAGTTTGATGCTTTCCAAGTAGAGGCAGGAGTTTCTTTGTGGATGTTTACCCATGCTACTTGTGGAGCAATTGCTCAGAGCTGTGCAGCTCAGTCCCTGTGAACTATCTCTGATTTGCCAAAAGGTTATGCTTACAAAAGAGGTTCTGATAGTTTCACTGGGCACAGTTTACATCAGTGGACTAGCAAAACAGCATCTCTGACACTTGTATGTCACCTTATGTAAGAAAACACTTTTTTTTTGTGTAAACTGAAAGTCACAAACCCAAAGCATGAAGAATTGTTGGTAAATGAGTGAACAGGAGATAACTGAAATGGGGATTCAATTCTCAAGCTGAAAAACTGAGCCCATGAGAACTTGCCATTTCCCCCAGCCCCACTGAAGATTGTATTGCTGAGAACAGGACTCACTTCTTTGGAATTTCTGCTCCATATTTCAGTTCAAAACTGCTTGTTAAAAAGTGAAACAAATGCTCAATGTGGAGCAGCTCATCAGCTGGGGACAGTTCTGACGACGATGCTCAAGAGTGCGCATTAAGGCATCAGTAACATTTTGCAGTCTTGCTGGCAGGAGAAGGAAGAGAGCACTAATTCCTACTTGTTTATGCTAGTTTTGGCTGGTTTCAATTATTGATTGTCCCTTGAAACTGTCTCTGATCATTTCCCATTAGAACACAGAGGCACGTGGTGGTAAGCAGAGACCTGGCCTAGCTGCTGGACTTTCTCCTGCTGAGTTCAGCATGTGGGCTGT
>NW_010432007.1:21440-29198 GCF_000710305.1 Buceros rhinoceros silvestris
CAGCATCTGAGCTGTTCATAGCAGCAACAGATGTTTCTGCTTTTTAAGGTCTGTGGGAATCTCACTTCACTTTTTTTTTTTCTTCTTCTTCCTTGTAGGAACAAATGCCAATATAGCTGACATCCAAAAATCTTGACCTCAGATTTATGTTATTATTGGAAGGTATTGCAACTGGATATCCTATTGTCCATTCTCAAGTAATAAGGCGATAGCTATTAATGCTGCATTTGCTTTTTCTCGCATAGTTTCTATGTTTGTTATTCAGCTACTTCCTGGCAATAAATAGGGGAACACATAATCACTGTCACCTTCAATACAAGGGGTTTCATCTTGTTTCGAAAGCGTTAGGCAAGCTTAGAAATAAGCTCACTAGCAACTAAAACAACACATTCCCTTTGTCTTGTTAGTGCCATAAGCAGTCACCTGGTACATTACATTAAAGGGATCCATTTCCATGCTGTTCATAAGGTGCAACTCTGTCCTGGCTGCCCAGGCGTAGATATCTCAGAAACCTGAGTTGTGTGCGTTAAACCTGAGCCTTTCAGAATGAGTGCGTATATTTGAATTACTATTACTTTTTAATTTTTTTTTACATTAGGGCTGAAATCTGAGCCTGGTTTTTTACCTTTGTGTCAATAGCACATGCTTTTGCCAAAGAGACTCATGCTAGACAGAGGATTTACTTTCAGGAAAAGATTGGCTGTGTGCTGTATTTCCACAGGTAGTTTCTGAGTGCGAATTAACAGTTTTAATTTCCAACAGAAATTCCTTGGAAGCGTATTTGGCAGTGCTTGATCAGGGGAGATGTCAATTCATCCTCTGAGCTCCCTACCTGAGTCCCAACGTTTTCAAGATGTCAAGGCACTGTGGCAGGTCTCAGCACTGGCTTTTCCCTGAAGGAGAGCTGGATGTTGCTGGGTGGCCACAGTGGAGCCACAGGGCAAAGCTGTGTCTGGGCCGGGTAAGAAACACGTCTCTGCTTTTGCAGGGTGGGCTATGGCTTCCCTTCTGCTCCACAGTCCCCACCAGCAGCTCAGAAAATTAACCAATTGGCTGCCTCTCATGCCTGTTGCTGGGAAGTGGGAATGACATCCTGAGACTGTGTTGAACATGTGGAATTTCTGGAGGGCTGGAACGAGGAGGAGGGTGTTTGAGGCAGACGGAATTTGTTTGCTATGGTGCTTAGCAAAGGAAAATGGATTATTCATTTTGTAGAATCAGAGAATAGAATGTTTTAGGTTGGACAATTAAAGGTCATCTAGATCAACACCCCTGCAGCAAGCAGGGACATCTTCAACTAGATCAGGTAGCTCAGTTCCCCATCCGACCTGACCTAGAATGTTTCCACGCATGGGGCATCTACCACTTCTCTGGGCAACCTGTTCCACTGCTTCACCACCTTCATTTTAAAAAATTTCTTCTGAGTCTAAATCTCTCCTTTTTTAGTTTAAAACCATCATCCTTTGTCCTTTCACTTCAGGATCTGCTGAAAAGGCTGTCCCCATCTTTCTTATAAGACCCTTTTAGGTACTGAAAGGCTGCAATAAGAGCTCACCAGAGCCTTCTCTTCCCCAGTCTGAACAAGCCCAGCTCCCTCAGCCTGTCCTCATAGCAGAGGTGCTCCATCCCTCTGATAAATTTATGGCCTCCTCTGCACTCGCTACAACAGGTCCGTGTCTTTCCTGTGCTGTGGACTCCAGAACTGGCCACAGTACAATGTGAGAAATTACTTTTCCCACTAGCGGTATTGCCACTTGGCTTGTTTGAGCAACTGTTGTCACAAGCTGAAATGTGAATGTGGCTCTTGGTGGAGGTCTTACAAGGAGACTGTGTCTGCGGGATGGGTTCACCTTTGATGTGTGTTGTACAGTAACAGCTTGTGGTTATATGGTCTACAGGCAGTGGAGTGATAAACTGCCCAGCCACGTTATTCTTCAATGTTGAAATGAAGTGTGTTCCTGTTTGGGTGAAAAAGTTATTCCTTGTTTCTATGCACTGGGTTCCAACTTTCTGAGCAATAATATTTCAGCTGAATTAGATGTTTCAGGAAGATGCCGGGTAAACTCATGCTCTTGTTGCTGTGCCAGCTGGGGCTGGCACAAGGGTTAAGGTCTGCCAGCCACACTATACAATTTGGTACTGGAAGGGAGGAGGTAACCAGTCTCTATCACGGGAAATGCAAATCCTTCCAGCTTCCTGCTATTGCTATTTGTTTGGAGATGGCTTAAGACTGAAAAATGAGGCAGACTTGGCAGTGTTTGCTTTGTTGAGTTTTCTACACACTGGCCTGGTACTGTGCAGTACCAGGATGCACCTGGTGTACCAGCACCCATGGGACAGCTGATGAGACTGGGTTTCAACCCTGTAATCCAGCAGAAGCAAGGCATACAAGCCTTCTGTGTCCTGGCCATGGTGGGAGTGCAACATAAGGCTGGCTGCTGGGGCAGTACCCCTTGACCTGCTTTGGTGATAATTCCTGCAAAACGTTCCCCAGCATGGAGCAGCCAGCTGGGCTGCGATGAGCATCTCTCAGTGGGCCTCTGGCAATCAAGTCTATTCCCCTCCTGTATGGCATTAGCTACTGCAGCTTTCCCTGTGGGAGCTCAAAGCAGGCTCCCTGGTTTCTATGGCCCCGAAACAATGTCACAAAAATATATTAAATTTCAAAGTATTTGCAAGTTCAGGCCTAGACCTTGTCCTTGGTCTCTGCTGCTGTCTCTCTTAAAGTCTTTACCTTTTTTTCTTAGCCCTCAGAGTTTTTCAGCCCTTCCAGGGCTAATTAAAGAGGTTAAGTTTAAAATGGAGCCCAGTTCAAAGAATGAAAGGATCAAAGTATAAGCAGTCCCTTTGGTTTGTCTCTATGAAATCTGCCTTTCAGTGCGTCTGTTCCTAGAAGCCAGCTCAAGATGGATATTTCCCTAGCCTTTACACTGCATCTCAAGCTTCTTGTCATGCAGCTTTTACTCAGATCCTGTAAACAGATATATTATTCAAAAGCGGCAAAGAAATGTTAAAAAAAAGGAGATGGCGATAAAGTCTCAGCTGACATGCATGAACGTAGTGCTGTGTGTAAGGGTCATGGCATGATGCCAAGTGGAGCGGCTTTCCAAAGTCTTGCTAAAGTAATGGCAAGGGAGAACATTATTAAATGTTCTCTGTATGATATATAATGGAAACCCTTACTGTAATACATATGCTAATATATATGACATGTTTTCTGCTAATGTTTTGTTAGCTGTTCTGTTGCTGTAGTCACAAATGCAATGATTCTCTACACTCTTATAGTAACTAAAGCGATAAGAAACTACGTAAACCTTGTGACTTAGCATGTCTATCCAATGTTCACACTGATTTTCACATATATGTGTGTGTGCGTGAGAGAGAGAGAGCATGGCCTATCTCCTGTGCACCTGGGGAAGAACTGGAAGAGATGACTTGTACTGGAAATTTTGCTGTCACTCAGTGAAGACCTTGAGTCAAGTCGTGTCACTGGTGGTTGGTCCTGTGGGTAAGACACCAGTGTGTCCATTGGCATAAGGAGGTTTTGCAGTCTGCCTTCAGATTAATGTAAACAGAGATGTGATAAGCAATAGGTACTCTGTAAGCAGTTTTTAGAAGTGAATAGCTGCTCAGTCTGAAGCTGTGATATCAGACAAGGAAGGCATTTTAAATAAAAGCAAGGACGAGACTTACAAGCCCTAAGACTCCAGTCTCCCACTGACAAGTTTTCTTGCTTTGGCTCAGTGAAATTCAGTAGCTTGTATTTTCAACATTCATACTTCATTTTATATATATACGTACATATGAGGTGATTGGCCAATTCAGCTTAAACTTAGGAATTATTTCAGATGAATTAAAACTATAGTTTTCAGTGAGCAAACCATTCATCAAGGAAATACCTGTGTGTGACCTGTTTTAAAGTAGCAGAAAGACCTCTGTCCTCTGAAAGACCCTGTGCTCTATCTCTTGTCCTTTCCCTCTCTGACACTTACTAATTTTGCAATCGACCCCAGTTTCGGTGGCATCAGGCACAGACCAAGGGCCTCTTCTCGATGCTAGGCATCCTAAACCCTCTCAAATCTACATTTAGCAGTGAATTCCCATAGCCTGAAAGGATGAGAGGATTTCTACCACTATTAGTAGCTCCTCATAGTAATTTTACAGATATAGAATGTCATGAAATCCACTCTACATTTTGCAAGGATAGCTTAAGAAGGCAGACTGCTTAACTTGTGGTCACGTCCCACTGCAGAGTTATGACAGCGTGGCCCTCAGTGGTATAATTCTGCTGGTCAAATGTTTCCTCTGCAATGCAATAAACATCAGTGTACTTTACATTAAAGTAGCTGGTGACAAAAGGTGCCCAAAACACCTTTGGGTGTATGATGCGGTGATCCCATTAGTTCCCATGGGGGCAGCATCTTCATGGAAGCTGGCTCCAACTCTGGCAGTGGGGCAGGACCTCTTCCCACCTGCATGTCTCCTTGTCCTATGCTTGTAAAGCCCTTTGTGCAATAGATCTCCTAGTCCGTAACTGGTACTCAAAGACTCTGTGGCGATACCAATAAATATCTCTGACAACTGAGTTATTTTAGTTTTGCTTGGCTTGTCCGTTGTTTGGGTTTTTTTTTAAGCTCGGATCTTTTGTACATTCCAGTCGGAGAGTGAAGGACACTCAGTTCCTATCATAGCAGGATAAATCTGCTGCTCCAATGGAAAGAGAGGAAACTAAATATTTCTTTCTTTGTTTTATATTTATTTTTTCTCATTCACATTCTATTTTCAATTATCTGGACAAATGGAAACTATACTTCGTGCTAAATATGATGTACATAATTACACTGCCAATAAATGATCAAATGTATTTATTTGTAACACCACCAAAACGCTTTGGCATTCCTAGGAATAATTTAGGGTGTACTGCCATCTAACGGCTTTGCTAACAATAGAGTAAGCTTGGCTCTTATTAGATTTGGAAAGAAAAATGCAGAAGTTTTCAGTTACAATATGGAAACCTGTATTTAAAGAATGTTGCTGAAGAGAATGTGCACAGACTTGGCTTCTTTTCGACTGTTTGAGGTGCTGCAGTATTTCATATGCCTGCTCTATCTCCCGTAGTAGTCTTGTGGGTAAGTACAGGGACACATTAGTGTTTTACTGACACGTAACTTGAATTCTTCAGCCTATGTCATTAAACTTAATGGTGCTTCTTAAAACAGAAGTTCAACAACATTTTTGAATTCCAGTTTGAGAGAGGTCTTCCTCTGGCTGTGGCTTGACCTCTTTCAGTAGAAAAAGAGAACATACAAATGCAGCCTATGGCAGTCTGAAATAGAGGAGTTTGTCAGGACTGTCTCTTGCCTCCTCTGCTGAGAACCACCTCCAAAACAGCCTTCCTCATGCACTTTGCCATGATTTCTAACGTGACAAAAAATACCCTCTCCCAGCAAGGCTTTGAATACCTAGACCAGGCAAAGAGATTTCTTTTTGCTGCCGACAATTTAACCATGTTGGAGCCTGAACCGTGACAGCCACGAGCTGTCGGCTAGAGTCAGCAAAACCCCTGGAGTGTGGGGGTTCCCACTGGGACTGTGTATGGGAAATCCTGAAGAGAGGGGACCTCACTTCTGCCTGTGCTTTGCATAATAGAGGGACTGCTGCTTCTGTAGTGGAACAAGAAAAAACTGTAAAAGATTAAGCATGAAAGTGTCTTCCCTTGCCTCTGCAGCCTCAGCTCTGTCTCTGTTCCAACACTGTCTACCACTCTGTGGAACTTCCCTGAACACACACACATGCCTTGTTTCTCTCACTGGACCTGTAATTGGCACCCCACAACTTCCTTCTGCTCAGCACCTCTCCCTGTGTGCCTGCCCTGAGCTACACTCCAGATGCTGCTTTGAGGGTGCTGCACCATCCCAGGAGCATCCAAGAGACCCAGGCACCCTTGCATGTGTGGTTGGCTGTGTGCAAAGGGAGATCCTGGGGTAGAAGCAGCTCTGTGGATGAAGCGGTGCTCCAGAGAGCCATTTCTCCAGCTCTGCACCACCCAGGGAATGCCCCCACTTTTCAAATTATTTCTTGATCAGTTTAAACTGATTTGTTATCCCTCCTTGGAGCTTCATTCAACAGCCCTGTGTAGTACTAAGTGCATGGCACAGTCCAACTGTCCAAATAGTGTTGCAAACAGTTTCTTAATCCCATTGTATTCCTATTGATAACCCCAAGAAGAGTGGGGAGTGTTCATTTCTCCTTCCTGTTGCATTTTGTTAGCAGCAGCCGTGCATTCTGATATCCAGAACACAGAAATTGAACATGCTCTTAAAAAACAGTGTGTGCCTCATCTATTCTGGTTCACTTTTCAACCTTAACTGAAGGGGGGTGGAGATGGGAAGGGTGACTGCATAAAAATGCAATAGTTACAGAAATAACCATGTTTGAAATGGCCCAACTGGGCAAGAGTTCTAGCTATGAGATTACATTGCTTAATTCTCTTAAGATTTGAAGAGTTAAATTAACATTCAAATTCTCTGACATAAACAGTTAATTAAACAGTTAATGTATTTATTAAAATCTTAAGGAAAAAATCCATGAAAAACAACACTATGCTTGAGTTACCCATGCATAACAATGGTCTCTGTGAGTGCAAATGAGTCAAATTAAATGACTAGAATTCTCATAAGCATATGAAGATTATTCTGTCAGTGTCCAATAGAGTGCATCCCTAGTTAATGCTATAGCCCCCTGATTGATGGCGCTATGGACTTGTTCCTCTGGGGAAATGAAATCCCGCGCAGCCTTCAAAGATGTAACTGCTGGCAATAGAAAAGTCACTCTTGAAATATGCACAAGGAAGTTATATATAGCAAAGAAAACTGTTCTCTGCCCTGTGTGCAGGGGAGGTGATGCAGACGGGTTATGCTTCAAAAGGAAAGTCTTTCTCCTCTGCGGTGAGAGGACCAGTGAACAACAAGCGCAGGCTGGAGTTTGTCAATGTGTGCAAGATTTCCAGTAAAGAGTGAGCTGTGACTAGTCAGTCACAATCTCTTCCCACCAGCCTGCTTGCCTGAACCCTAGGACAAGAGGCTTCTGGAACATTGCACATAGATTTTTCTTCCCAGCTTCTTCAAGCGTGCAGTTGGGTAATCCTGGATTAGCATCACCCGCGGGCCTAATTGATTTGCACCCAAGGTCACTTTGGCTTAGGCCCTGCATACCCAGTTGTCTAAGTGTTGTTCTAAGAGTGATTTATCCTCCTTCACCCAAACAAGCTCTCTGTGCCCGTGTCAGGTGGTGCGCACACAACTGGGAAAACCAATTTTTCACTTGGACGCTGAAATTCCATGAGGGACGAAGTTCTGTTAAATCTCATGCAACTTTGATCATTTTGGATGAAATGTCAGTTGCCAACAGGAGGTCAAAGGAAGTCGTTTAAACTTGTAAAGGAAGCTATCAGTTAGGGTCTAATACATTTGGCCCAAGCTGAACTTTTAAACATGATTTGATTCACTCTTAGCTTGGTCTTCCTTTGAGCTGGCTCCAGCAAATGCAGTGCTGCTGTTCAACTACAGTAAATGTTCCAGCAATTGTTTTTTTCTAAAAGTCTTTCCGAAAACACTTGTACATCGTAACAGCAGCTATGGTAAGATATTCAGGAATGTTATATGCAAGGGGATTTTTCCAGTACAAAAGAGGGACAGGGAAAGGTGGGAGAAATGGCTTTTTCTTTTTCCATTTTTTCCCCCACTGCAAAACTAAGGC
>NW_010432007.1:29293-44514 GCF_000710305.1 Buceros rhinoceros silvestris
AGGAATGAGTTTGGAAGTCTTTATCCAAAAAAAAAAAAAAAAGTCAGGTAAAAATCTGCCCTTTTCACTGCTTAGCAGCTCATTTGTAGCTAGCTTTAGCATGGATTGATTTGAACCCAATTCTAATTTAATTTAAAAAAAAAAAAGCAAGTCTACATCTTCCTACCTGAGAATGCTGTTGCTCCCTTGGTGTGTTTTGCCTTGCTCTTCCTACCCACCTGTGCCTTTCCTGGGGCAATGGAAACCCTCTCCTGCAATCAGGCTTAATGCTCCCATTCGCTTAAAGACATTTTCTCATTCAACACACCATGTATGGCAATCACTTTCTGAAGAATGGGAACATTAAAATTGCACAGGAAAATCTCTATACAGCTAAATTTCTCAAAACTTCTGCTTACAACCTCATAATCTCAGTTATCAACAGCCTTGCCTGGACCAATACACAGCTGCTGGCTCTTAGTATGCTTGCTTCTTGCCCATACCCACGCAGAGACATTAGCAATGCTAAATCTTGCAATACCGATGCTCTGAGCTGATGAATAGGTTATAAGTGACTTCTTCACCAGGTTGGTGTCCCAAGACCTGGGCTGTTCTTGATATGGAGAGTGCCTTTCCTCAGGCAGCTGGGCTAAAGCTGACCTCACATCAGTTTAACCTCTATGTCCCTTTTAGAAAAAAAAAAAAATTGTTTATCCAGCCCTTCTGTTTGCTCACCTTAACTTGACCATGTTCTCCGCATTATCTCAGCTATCTGTGCACTATGGCTTGTGCCTGGAGTCCCCTTAAGAGGGACTCACCTCCCTGTCCCCTCCCTTTCCATTGCATTTACATATGGGAATGCTGTTTGAGTGCTGTGCAAATCCATGTGTGATGAAATTAAATTGTTGGCTTTTTCTCAGCTGGTTGTTTCTGGCAGCTGGTCCTTCACAGTGGTGTGCCAATGGGACAGGTCAATACAAATCTAGGGGTGTGAGGAAAAGATGACTACTGCAAAACCTGGAATGCCTTTGGGTATGAGAGGCACAGTTGGAAAGACCTACTGATTTTGTTGCTGGAGCCCTTCTGAAGCAAAGCCAGCCACATCTCACAGCCATAAAATAAGCTGGGTCAGAAATTTGGCAGAGCTTTTGGTTCAGTTTTGGTCTTTGTCTGAAGCTGAGGGGCTGTGAATGCTGCTGAAGGTCTAACTCTCCTTCCTATCGCTGCAGCTTGAGGATTGCAATAGTTTATGATGATAGATGAGGGAGTGGAAAAGGATTTGGGTGGAAAACTGGACTAATGGGATGCACTGGTTTGGACTGCTTTATAGGGGAAAGGAGATCATTGCTGTCTCTGCTTCCCAGACACAAGCAACTGCTTTGGAGGAGATGCTGTGGAGGAGATTGTTTCCCATCTGGTGTTTTCTTTGCCATGGGTTGCTAAACAGCCTTATCAGCCTGAGCGGATGCTTACTTTCCTTCAGGCATCACCTACATGTGAGGGCAGATGCCACCAGCAGCTTATTGGCAACCCTCAGCCCATGGCAGAAGGGGCAAGAGAAGGAATGGCACTGCCATAGGGATTTTTCATACATAGAGTCCCACAGGAGTGGGAAGGGTGTTGGGAAGATGCCTGAAGAAGTCACAGTTGTTTAACTTTGACATTTTCATAGAGTTGTGGAGGGGGGAAAAAAATCATCCACGTTGTATTTCACCCTAATTTATTACTTTCGTCTCTGTTTCCATTTTTTTATTTGCTGGGGTGTCAGAAAATACTTTGAAGATGTATATATTTTCCTCTATTTACATTGTACTCACAGATATTGGAATACAATGAGCATTTTTCCACTGACATTGTGCCAGGCTGAGTCTGCGCGTTTCATTCTCACACATAAATTTTATCATGTACAGGTTTGTTGCATCTCCCTTTCTCTGCAGCTTAGTCAGATATACCATCCTGGGCATTTGCATGGATCCAAATATTCTGAATAAGAAAGTTTTGGGTTATGTGTTCTTGTAATTTGCTCACAAATTAACACCGGAAAAATTTGCTGCAATGTCAGCCTGGTTGTGTTCTTGCAAATCAGTCCTCCCACAAGGGTAGGTTGTGGGTATATATACTTTATATTATTATATATTCCAGCCCATAGCTTGGAAGTTCTCCCTTTCTATCCTATCCCTCCCTTAAACCTTCTTGGCCAGCTGGGGGTCGCTGATGTGATGTCCCCACCCTGAGCCACAGCCACAGGACCATGCAGCTTCCCAGAGCCTCCAGCAGGCAGCTGATACTACTGAAAATTATCATCTTGTGTTTTGCCCTTCCCCTGCTCACTTGTGGCTTAGTTCAGTATTAATTTTTCAACAAAATCCTGTAGTCTTTCTTGCATAAGTAAAATTGCTGCTGGAAATTTCCTGCTTGTGTCTCTTTTTGCCATATTTTGACCTTATTCACCCTTAATGCTTTCGGTTTAACTCAGAAATACTGAGAGAGAAAAGTGATGTTGAACCAGGTCTAGTTTGTTCATGCTTATGAGTTATTGCTATATTGCTGCTCTAATGATGGCTGGTTTGTATGAGATACAGTATATTTTTGAGACATTCACACAACCAACCACCTTTTTGCTCCGAAGGTTAGCCCAAACTTGCCTCTAAGCGCTGTCTTGCACTGTGTGTGTGTGGACATGAATGACTTTGGGCTCTGATTGCGACATCCACCGGGTAGCGCACATCTAGCCTTCAAAACCGTGTTGCTTCAACTGCATTAGAGGACATTTGTCTCTCTGCTGTGCAGTGCCAAGGCTTTCTGTCTTTTGCTGCTTGCCTTAGAGTGACATTTCTCACTCACACTGACAATCCGACTTTGCTGTCCACACATGAGAGAGAAATCCTACCTATCTCCAGGCAGTTGTGGCAGGACTTCATCAGCATGGCTCTTATTCATGATATGCAGATTCAGTGTTCATTTTCCCCAATGGCTGCAGATAATTTGGACAACTGGCCAGAAAAGGGAGAGGAATGTGCATGTATTAGCCACAAACAGGGTGAGTACAATTGAAGACATGAAGGTCTATGAGTTACGTCGTCCTCTCCTGGGAATTACAAATCAGTGGAAAAAATCTTTCCAACTGTGGGCTCTCTTTAGAGTATCAGGCAGCTGTACTTGCTCCCAACACACTCTTCTAGCCATTTAAAATAACTCTCAGGTTTGACAGTCTGTGGCATACATCCAGTTAAAAGTCAACTTGATCCTTCTTTGGTAGAAGCCTGAGTAGGAGCTTTGATTTCCATGACAGCAGAAACCAGCCCTGGCGTTTTTTGCCTTGTTAGTAATGTACTTCTTGCATGGTACTTCTCGCTGGAAACATTCAAGAAACCTCTCCATCACAAGGCCCAAACTGAGGCCGCAAGATCCGAGCACTGGTGTCACGAAGACCACATCTTGCCAGCTTCTCGTGTAACTGTCCGCAGAGCAGAAAGTAACACGTTTATAATAAAAACTGTATTGGGACAACCCAGAATGTACAGAGCAGTGATTATAGCTTGGTCAGGAGGATAGACAACAATACGTATCTAATTAATCACCAGAGCGCACATTTTGGAAGTAAAAGGAAAGGCATGCTTTCCACTCTGTATTTCAGCTGTGAAGGGCTAACCATAGCTTTGGCAGCATCTGGATGTTAGATATGCCGTGGGCTTTGTCAGCACAAGCCAGGGTTGCTGAATGCCCGAATTATTTTACTGAGATAGGTAAAGACTGCAGTAAACCAGCAGCAACTGAAGAGTAAACTTGTATGTACTAGTATACCATTTTGTTGCACTATTAATGATTACCCACCTATGCACAAGTAGCATAGCTGGCATGTCTAACCATTAGCTAACGAATGCATTCAGTTCTGTTCAGACTAAATTGCTAATGGGAGAAGTGCTGTTAGAGTTACACATTAATCATGTCCACTGTGGAGAGGCTGATGCCATCAGTCCCTGGAGCAAGAGCTCTGCCCATGTCAGGGCTAGAATGCTGCACTGGGCGATTGTCACCCCAGCTCCAAACAAATGCTGCTGTGGGCGAGGAGACACCATTGCCAACCCAGGCAGGGGGGTGGGAAGTCTGGAATGGATGGGTGGGTGGAAGAACAGAGAGGAAAAAGGCATGGAGGAAGGCAGCAAGCCTGGGAATAATAGGCTTAGAGGCCAGGGTCATCTCATACAAACCAGACTTTTAAAGAGTAGTTGGGAGAATTAAGTGGCTGACTAGAGGTGTTGGATGAACACTCCTCAAACGTTTCTTCTCCTCAGCAGGAGGCAGTCTGCTGGTGACAGCACTGACTTCAGCCAGTGGACTTGCTGTCTAAAATCAGGGCAGGTACTGAATAAACATAGGAGCCCTTCTGAGCTGCTCCTTGGCTGCTCTTTAGTACTGCCCTGAGACCTGGAAGAGGATCTGGAGGGATCCCTCACCAAAACAGGCAGAAGACAGCAGGGCAGTGAGGCCATACTCATCACTCAGCCAGTTTCTGTGCTATGCCTTCTCGCACCACGTCTGACAGCCTGTTTAATTGTACGGGCTGCTTGGCTTGGAAATGCCTTATCCCAAGTGTAGTATTTCATACACATTCCTGTAATTCATTGAAACCCCCTTTGCTCTCGTGGCAACTGGCCACCTAGATGTATTTAATCCAAAAATAAGTGTTGTAGATTATAAATAGCTCCTGCACACACTAAGAACATATTCCAAGGAAATACTTGGACGCAACGCCTGAAGGAAGAGTCAGTAAGGAAAGGCAGATTAGTTCAACTAAGTGCCAAGGTATGTACTGCTAATTTCCCGTGTTGTTCAGTGGAAATGAGTTACTGTCAGGATTGTTCCTTTGCTCTTTATTTCTAACCATTAATTTCTAGGCAGGAAAATAGTCGACCTAACTTTGGTAAGTAATAGCTACAGAGTTATAAAATAAAAACATGTCATTTTCTGGAGTATTGAAATCACTCTCACCTGTCTGAGAAATCAAACTAAATATTCAACAGATACTTGTTTTCTCTGTATGTCTTTTTTCGGTTTTGTTTTTGGTTTTGTTAGGTTGGTTTTTTTTTTCTGGAGCATGGACCTGGAAAAGCTATTACTTGATACAGAGCAGAAAAAGAGAAATACATTTTGCTGGCTGCAAATGACCCTTTGGAATTAAAAGAAAAAAGAACTTGATTCTCCAGCGTTTTTGTCCTTCCAGAGCTCTGCTGGAGATGCTGAACATTGTTAAGCACTGTAACAGAGCTGACTCACTTCTTATTTTGTCTTTCACACATACTTAGATCCCTGTTATCACAGTGTCCTGAGGTCTTAAAGACCTCACTCTGCATTGCTTTGAAGATACCGGAAGGTATACATCATTAAGCACCAGGCACTGTCAGTCTCCTGTGGGGTCTGATAGAACGGGTCTTCAAGGAACTGAGGCCCAGATCCTAGAAGGTCTTAGGTCTTGGCAGGTCTAATGTCTGCTTTCTTCCCTGGTAATGTGGTGCCTCTGTAGCTTTGGGGGTCTTCACACCGGTGGCTAACCCACCGTCTGTGAGGAAGTAAACACCTGAACCCAGATCTCTCGGTTCCTGGGGCCATATGGAGAACACCACCCCATGCATTCAGTGTTGCTGGTGGGCCCCTCAGGGGCCTTTATTTTAAAAACATTTATAAAAGCCTCAGTGGCTTTTATTTTATAGTGGTCACCCACTCTGTGAGCATCACCACTGGAAACTCATAGCAATCAGTGAGGGTGGCAGTGTTAACATCAGGGCTGCTCAGCACTGTCTCCATGTCTGAAAAGCTGCAGGGGGAACAACGATGTCTGTTTTCAGCTTACATTCTCAGTGGTCTCCAATGGAAATGTCTGCAAAGGCCAACAGAGAAGGTATTGAAGCCATGCTGCTGCTAAGCACTGCAGGCTCTTGCTGGGTCCTGTTTGCAGACTGGGCAGTGAAGGTCAGACAGAGGAGCGTGTGTCTTCAGTTACCAGTGTTTTGAGCTAGCATGGACACTCCTCTAAGTTTCATCATATCTTTGGTTCACAATGTAAATATGTGGATGGAGAATGGGAACAGAACTGTGGGGCTTGTCTCCAGAAATGCTCTGGCAAGAAATGGAAAAAACTGGCTCGATGGCCGGGCCCAGAGAGTGGTGATGGAGCTCAATCCAGTTGGCGGATGGTGACCAGTGGTGTTCCCCAGGGCTCAGTATTGGGACCTGTCCTCTTCAACATCTTTATCAATGATCTGGATGAGGGGATTGAGTGCACTCTCAGCAAATTCACAGATGACACCAAGCTGGGAGGTAGTGTTGATCTGCCTGAAGGTCAGGAGGTTCTACAGACGGATCTGGACAGGCTGGATCGACGGGCTGAGGCCAGTTGTCTGAAACTCAGCGAGGACAAGTGCCGGGTCCTGCCCTTGGGCCACAACAACCCGCTGCAATGCTACAGGCAGGGGAAGAGTGGCTGGAAACTGCACAGCGGAAAAGGACCTGGGGGTGTTGGTTCACAGCAGCTGAAGATGATCCAGCAGTGTGCCCAGGTGGCCAAGAAGGCCAATGGCATCCTGGCTTGTGCCAGAAACAGTGTGGCCAGCAGGAGCAGGGCAGTGATCGTTCCCCTGTACTTGGCACTGGTGAGGTCACACCTTGAGTACTGTGTCCAGTTTTGGGACCCTCACTCCAAGAAGAACATTGAGGTGCTGCTGTGGGTTCAGAGAAGGACAATGAAACTAGTGAAGGGTTTAGAGAACTTTTCTTACAAGGAGCGGCTGAGAAAGCTGGGGTTGTTTAGCCTGGAGAAGAGAAGGCTCAGGGGAGACCTTATTGCTGTCTACAATTACCTGAAAGGAGGTTGTAGCAAGGTGGGGTTTCATCTCTTCTCTCGTGTTATGAATGACAGGATGAGAAGAAATGGCTTTAAGTTGCGTCAGGGGAAATTGAGTTTGGATATCAGGAAAAATTTCTTTATGCAGAGGGTCATTAAGCATTGGAACAGGTTGCCCAGGAAGGTGGTGGAGTTCCCATCCCTGGAGGTGTTTAAAAGACGTGTAGATGTGGTGCTGAGGGACATGGTTTAGGGACCCTGGCAGTGCAGCGTGAACAGTTGGACTCTGTGATCTTAAAGGTCTCTTCCAATCACGATTCTGTGATTCTCCTCCATTTAATCTAACAATTGCTGTAAAGTTGTGCAAGTGGTACGGATGACAAGAGGACAGAAGCCAGGTGACAAAAGGCACCGTTGGTGCTTGGGTGAGTGCAGAAGTAGTTAAAGTGGTGCAATTTGAAAGATCTTCTCACAAGATGCAAGGCATACATGAGATCGAGCCCTGACTACTTGTAACATTAAAGGACCGACAGAGTTAAATATGAAAAGGAATGTGTCCCAGGTTCATTGGTGTAAAGCCTTGATGAGGCCAACCAGCCTTCTAGTGATAGACAAGAATTAGGACTCTTTTAGTCTGAAGTTAAACCAGCTGTAAGTTGCTTGTTTTGGAGAGAAATGTCCTTCTCAAGGCAAATTTCTGTATTTATCCTAACAATTAACACTTCAGTAAATGGACATCTGAATGTGGATTTTTCCCTTTTCTGGCAGGAAAATTATCTTTCATAACGTGCTCCATTTTCTTCCTGCCTGTGCTTGACAAACTTTGAAGCTTCACACATCCATCACAGACCACTGAAAGTCAGCACTTCACAAACCCAAAAGAATAGATTATTTATTTATTTCTTATCACTCATTTTTCTTCCCTACATGTGTCCCATGCTACTGCCTTTAACTTCTTCGTCTTTGGCCATCCACTGTAGGGATCAGGCCAGAAGCAGTACTGTTGCTCTTGAAATAGGCACTAAAAGATCTAAGTCGTTTTGCATACTTTTTACGCAGCCATCAGCAGAATTACACAGTGTTCACTGCTGATCCTGGAGGGTGCCTGGAGATCCATTTTCCTGCAACGAATGTGCCAGAGCCTATTTCTGAGTAGTTTATCGTTGATTTGTCAGAGTGGTCAGTCCTCATAGAAAATAGTCTTTTATCTCTGACACAACCAGCATGGCTTTAATGGGAAGGGACTCTTTAACCGAGACAGTTTAAAAACACTTGCCTTTTGACCCCTTTCTTTGAGAAGTGATTGAATGTGTGGAGTGTTTTTGCAAGCAGTGCAGAATAAATAAGCAGTGAGTGAGCTGTCACAAGCTGTGGAGTGAAGGTCGTATTCTTCTTTTTTTTTCGCTTGTGTTTTGCCAGATTAACTTCAATAAAATGGGTGACTGGTCTGAATTGAGCCCATCTCTGTGATGAGTTACATGTGTTTCACCAAAGGGCAGAGTGAAACTCCAGTAAAATCTGCCTCATTTAGAAGGAAATCAGAGGGAAAAAAAAAGTATCAGTACTAATAAGGTGACAAAAGCGGCATGCAGGAGATGAAAAGCATGAAACGTACTGTTATTTCCGTGGCAGGGAAAACTGCATTGTTAGTGCAAAGCTGTTGCTGCTGCTGTCATGCCAGGCTGATTCTCAGTTTAAATAACCTGCCTCAGACTGCGGCTGGAGGGTTTTATGTTTGGGTAAACTCCATTTGCCCACTTATAAATGACATGAAGTTAGTTCATGAACATTAGTTCGCAACATTTCTTTCATCAGTAGATTTGGAGGAAAGAGTCAGAGTAGGTATGCATGCATGCATTGTGTGTCATGGCTTTTCCAAGGAGGGCAGGTGCAGTTAGCACCCGAGATTTTAAAGTCTGTAGCATACCCATACATCTCTGAAACCTCCCTGCACCTGGCTTTCTGCCTAACTGTTCAAACAAGGACTCCATCACTACGTGAACAAGGACTCTGCTCTCTCCCAGAGGGCTTGAAAACTTTGAGATTCTCATCCAGTCACGTTCACATTCATGCATCTGCCACTGGTGAGTGCCCACGGCTCCACAGGAGCCCGAACCAAGGAAAATACAGCTGGGGGGGAGATGCCACAGCAGGGCACGTGTACAGAGTCTCCAGGCTGCATTTGCTTTGGCGCAGGTTCCAAGGATTGCCGTGAGCAGAGCAGCGTGAGGGCTGCTTTGCTTCCCCCTGTGTCATAGAACTTCCTCAGCTTCCCTGCATAGCTTTGAATATGGGCAGTAGTTCAAATGCTAAGGCAAGCTACGGAAAAGCACCTTTTTCACAGGTGTAACCACAGCTACCTGAGCTGACTTGGGCTGTGTCAAGCTGTAGCTGCAAATTACCTCACAGCTGCATCGTGAGATGATTTTGCCTGCTCTGCAGGTGGCATTGCAGACTACAGAAGGCTACATATGCAGTGACACCTGAGCTTACTGCAACTTGCTGTGGATGGGTCCATGATAGAGAAATTTTGAATTAGCAGCTCTGGAAGAACACAATGAAGTTAGCACTGCAATGTCCTCGAAGTAATCCACATCAGGAGCAAGGAGGAAGCTACAGTTGTGTATCCTGTAGTGCACAATACCTATTTCTATACATAACGGCTATATTTTGCACTTCAAAAGATGTGTATTTTATGTTTTGATACAGTCATCAGGGTCAGATTTTGCCCCTCATATAAATACCTTCAACTTTATGTAAGCAAACCAAAAGGTAGGAAAGAAGCCATTAGGTCATGTTGTAGACGGCATGCTGAGGTTCAGAGACCGAGACCCACATGCTTAGAGGTGTTTGGACTGTGGAAGGCCTGGGTCTGCGTCATTTACCTGAGGTCATGCAAGCAGTCTGAGGCAGAGGAAGTAACTGAACGAGGTTTCTCCACTGTTTTGCTTGCTTGTATGCATGGGGATTACATGTGTGCGAGCATTTTGAAAAGCACATTTTTTAATGGTTGCTTCATCCATTCTCTTCTGATGTCTTCCACATATGTGGTTTGATGACTTACTCACTAGAACTTCTTCCCTAGCGTTTGCAAACCACAGACTGAAATTGATACATCTTTGTTCCATATTCCAAAATAAAGGCTTCTTGATTAACTAGACGTAGTTAAAAACAAATGAAAACCCACAAGACCCTTTAGTTGTGAATTTTCAGTTAACACAGATCTTTCACTAAGGTCTCCTCCAGCTCATGCCCTTATGTCTAGATTCTGCACTTTTCAGTGTACAGTGTTCAAAGGCAACTCCTCCCCACACACCTTGTTGGGGATCCATAGTGATCCAAAATGGTGTTAGTCTGGCTGTTTACAAGCTGTTTTGGAGGCACGCACATGCAACAACCTCAAGTGTTGCACTTCTTTTGCCAGCAACTTGCTGGCAAACAGGGCTCCCACAGTTTTTTAGTCAAAGGACCAACTAATTTGTTTGAGAAAAATCAAAAAGGACCATCTTCCTCTGTGCTGCCACCATAATGTCCATTTACAAATAAAAGAATGAACGCTCAAACTTTAGTTTGATTCATTTTGTCTAGTTTCCCACCTATTCTGTTTCTTGTATGTGCGCGTGCGAACGTTGTGGGTATTCGTGTGTGTCTGTGGTTAAAAACTGATTACTTGGTCAGCGACCTTCCAAAATCTTCCTCACCACTCAAGGCTTCTAGAGAATGGCACTTGTATGGGATGTTCATCACAGGAGCAATGGGTACGTTACGTGGAAAGCCACGTAAACCTCAGGAGCACAAGGCGTTTGTTCTGTTAGAAAGACTCGGTAGAAGGGATCTGTTTATCTTGCTGTCTGGGCACTTACAGCAATGGCCCAGGCCTTGTCAAAGGAGCCTGAACTGACAAGAAGCACATACGAACCTCAGAGGCTGATGGGGTTTGATAACCAGGATGCCATGGAAGATTTCGCATTCTTCAGCTCTAATCTCTTATAACAAAATAGAATTCAAACCTAAATCTCGAGAAAATAAGTCTGCTCTTGTTAGTGTCGTGCCGTGTCCCATATCTGTCAGGATTTGGTTTTGGTGGATTAGAGCTATCGTTTACCTATTTGCTGCTTGGTCAGCAGTGCTATTGTTTTAGCTGATATTTTCAAAAGGTGTTTATTTTTGCTGCTAGTCTAAGATGAGCCCCATAATTATCTGTGAAATGGAGGAAGCATTTCGGGACAATTCCTTTCTGTAGATGCGATGCCCTCAGAAGGCAATGCCTGATGGTTCCCATCGCATGTTTTTTAAGGTGCCTATTTCCACAGCTGTTTTAAAAACAGTTGCATCACATTTCAACTACCTCGGTCTTTCATTAACATGCTTTACTAAAAACATCTCTGACAGAAAGCAGAGACTTTTTGTCTCCTAGATGGATTAAGTGTTTTAATAGTGTTTGTGATGAGAGTCACCTTACCTCCCCCTTGATATTTTATGCCTGTTTTGTGGCATATTTCACATGTTAGGCTTCAGAGGTAAGATAACACTTTGTACCTGCTAGGCAAAATAAATAAAATATTAACTTTCCTAGTTTCTCGTCTTTTCAAGATATGATGAAGAGATAAGAAGTGTAACCACCTTCCCCCAGCTTTTTAGCCATTCTTTTCTTCATCCTCTGCTCTTAGCCACTCAGATATTACTGCGTGCTGCTGCGACTGTACCACTGTCTTCTGAGCGTCCCTTCCTACCTCTTTCCTACTCTGACAGATGCTCTGCTGGCTGCTCTGCCATCCTTTTTCAGGATGCAATACCTGGCCTGGGCAGACCTCAGCCCCTGCTGCAAGGTTCCCTGACATTCCTTCAGCTCCTTTCTCTTCCGTGGTTTTCCACTGCTTCTTCCTCTTTCTTTTTTTCTATCCTTTCTCTTTCTTCATTACTTGGTCCCTGTAGACCCATGGATCATCTCTGGCACCTTTGCTTTCATTGCATGCCTTTGCTCTGCCTGTTTATTTCTTGCTTCGTGCAGCATTTTATAGACCGAGCAACTCTTGTTAATTGTGGAGAGGTTGGGAAGAAATTCCACCTCTCTCTAGGGAGCTAGATATAATTACTTGGGACATACAGTATTTTCTCTCTGCTCTCTGGTTCTGGCTTTTTTCTGAGATGAGACCCTGCTCTAGATGCCTTCTGGAGTTGAAATGCCAAAACATAAGTGAAGTGTTTAGCAGCTGATCTTGGGTCATGAAATAATCTTTGGAAGCGCAAGTCTGGACCTAGACAGGTTTGGTCTGGGCATTCACCTGGAAAGGAACCTAGTTCACAAAAATCCAACAAGAGGCCTTTCAAATCTGTAAAGTATCCTAGGCCTGAGGTGCTCTTTAAAACCTCTGTTTTCTGTTTGTTTACACCCCAGTCTTGCTCTGATCTCCCCGACATGTTAACACTGACAGCTGGAGATCTGGTGGACTTGCCACCAAGGCACTTGATGCAAACATGATGCTGTAGTGGGATTAAGACTATTTACAATAACTGGTTACTTGCTTTTTAATTGAAGCAGATGGAGAATGCACTGATGAAAATGTTGGTTGTAAACGGATTAAGAAAAATCACAGTGCATACCTCTAAAGACTCCAGTGAGACATCTAAAAAACAAACAAACAGAAAAAAACCCCAACACCCCACCAAACATGATGGTCATAGTACTTTCAAAGGTGGGGGTAGGAAGTAGAGAAAAATAATCTTCAATGTTCAGGATCACCATTAAATTTCGAACCTCTCTGTGCATCTGTACTGCGCCTAATGCAACAGCTCTGATGGATGTCCGTGAGTAGTAGGATACTAGAAGAACTGCTCAAGATCTTGTGAGCTTTCCATGGAGGCAAATGACCTCAGTGTATTTTTGAAGAGATTTGGTGTACACTGCATGCTCTTCCCTTCCTGTTATGCAGTGTGCAGATGTTGTGCCTTTTTGGTATGGAAGTGGGCTTCTGAAAGAGCCATTTCAGAGGCAGTGATCAAAGTTTGCTCCTGAGCTATTCCAGTTACCAGCAACATCCAGAAGAGAAACTTGAATTTGTATTATTAATTTAACAACATCATTATGAATGAACTGCAGGAAACAATGTGTCTTCCTACATAAACAGTATAAATAAAACTTCTGATAAGCACTTTACTGCATTGGATTCCTCATTCTTTTCTTTGAGAGCATTCCAAAATTTAGTGTGCAGTTTAATCAACTTCATACGTGCTTGAGTTGGGCAACTCAAAACTAACATGACCCTGCACAAGAGAAAGCATCCCTCGCACGAGAAATCGCATTCTGCTTATTGACTATATGTGAAAACAGTCCCAGACCGTTTCTTCCCTGAGGCAACAGGAACATTTCAGTGTTTCCTTAACCACTGCCACCCTTCAACACTTTTCAGGAAGAACGCCTTGTTCTCAGGATGGCCCTGGCTGCATGGTCGATGAAGCTGATGAAGTGAAACGACAAAACCTTCAACTTTAATGTATTTAGCTGCAACAGGGTTACCAACTATAAAGTATGGTGCTCTTTAACCTCTCTTTTTTATCAACTACTGATCACATTTACATTTTTTTGTATATAAAACATCGGGCCCTGCTTTGGTGAAGAGTTGAGCACAGGATTAGCTTCACCTGCTGGTTACCTTGTTTAAATTAACTGGGGTTGTTTGCCTGAGTTAAATAAATACACATGTTAGCTGTTACAATATTTTTAATTAAAAAGATAGTACGGTGTGTTGATCCTGTGCTATGCGGGTGACAGGCATTAAAGAAAAGGCTGAGAGCCCAGTTAAGCAGCTCAGGTAGTGAATCAGATCTGTGCTGAATGGCAAAAGTTTTGGGGAAAAAAAAATAAAAACCCAAACATTTCAATGTTTTGGAAGCATTCTTCTGCCAGGCCTATGCAGGGATCCTTTTAAAATCAGAGTCCTTCTGAATTCATGACACTTTGGTCTGGGCTGGATATCACCCAAAGGATTTCGGCTCGGTGCAAGGGTATAATTCAATTTCTTCAAAAACCTGAGCTTTTTGGAGGAACTGCCACCACTTCTGGAATGTGGTAAATTAAATCCCTTGTTATCGACAGACAGACATCGCAGGGGTTACAGCAGTGCAAACCTCTCTTCATTTCAGACCTTGTCACTGGATACTTTCTACTTGGTGCAGGAGGGTAAAGAACACGATGTGGAGACAGGTGTCTCCTGAGCACTTGGGTCCAAGAACCCAGGTCTTGCTTTTGTTCCTATTATCTCCAAATCAGGAGCAGCTGTCTGAGAGAGACGAGGGCTTAGCCCTGCTAGAAACAAACAGTTTTCTCTGGCTTCAAGACAGCGAGTCCCGTCTGTGCTTACTCATTATTTGTGTAAAGGAAAAGAAGTAATTATGATGGAATAAACATCTGAAACATCCTCTCAATAGCAAAGGCAAAAACAAGCAGGGGGAAAAAATATGCCATCAGAGCTCCTTTGCTTAAATGAGTACAGGAATTGAGAAAACATGCAGTGGCACCCAGAGGAGAGAAATACCTTGAAGTGGGGCTTCACAGCACACCCAGCAGACTGTGGTGACTGCAGATGCTGTGCAAGTCAGTGAAAACATCTGACAACTCTCAGAGTTTCCCAAGTAGGAGTCCATCTATCATTAGCCTTCTTCTGGGTACCGGACAACATACCAAAGGGATTAACAACTTAATCACAGCTGATTCATATATGGGGATTTATTTATTTATTTTGTTATTAGGGTCTTCCTGTTACTGCTAGGGGAAACTGAAGTGCAGAAAGGTGAAGGGACTTGTTCAGATGTTGCCTGTGGCAGTGCAAAAAATAGAAGGGGGGTTGCTCAAGTCTTCTTACATCCCTTTATTACTTCTATGCTGGTTTGATAGAGGAGTTACAGTTTGTAACTTGCATATCCCTGATTTTTCTGTCTATAAATTTTGGGGTTTTATCCAACAGGTGAAAGTGCTTGTAATGCTGACTTGCAGACCCTCATTTCACTGAAGTCTTTTGGAGTTGTAGGAAGTTATGAGGTGATAAATGCACTGGCTGAACACATCGCAAAGGCATTGTACAGTCCAGACCTGATGCACAATTTATCAAAGTCTGTTGTTGATCGTCTCTGTTTTATGAATGGCAGGAGAGTGGCAGCTGAACACACAAACAGCCGTCGCAGCAGCGATGCTTTGAACTGCTCTGTTCCTAAGATAAAGGGGAATCTGTAAAGCATCAGTGATGGTGCGCTGAGAGCCGCTGATCACCCCCGCGGTTTCGGACCTTTCCATCACCTCCGTCCCGCTCACCCCGGGGCGAGCACCTCCCCTTTCCCCTTGCTCTCTGCAGTCGCAGGCCGGGAGAGGACCAGAGGGGTGATGTCCCTTCAGCCCAACGGACAT
>NW_010432008.1:0-8198 GCF_000710305.1 Buceros rhinoceros silvestris
GCAGTGTACGGACCCACACACCAAGTTCAAGCCCCTTACTCAGTGCAGATGGCCAAACTCTTTTCACAGATAAAATCTGTGACTAATGTTGCTGTCCTTGAACAGGTAGAGGTCACCAGTATTGAGGCTGTGTTGCTGAAAACCCAGCTGCGCTGGGCAGAGCACGTCTCCAGGATGGAGGATTACTGCCTCCCTAAGATTGTGTTCTATGGTGAACGCACCACCGGCTGGCCCCAGCACGTCTCCAGGATGGAGGATTACTGCCTCCCTAAGATTGTGTTCTATGGTGAACGCACCACCGGCTGCCGCAGAAGAAGAGCTCCAAAGAGGAGATATAAGGACTCCCTGAAACAATACCTCAGCCTAGGCCATATTGACCACCATCAGTGGTCCACCCTGGCCTCCAATCGGGAGATTTGGAGACACACCATACATAACGCTGCTGTCTCCTTTGAGAGCACACGTAGAATCAGTCTCGAGGACAAAAGACAGTGCAGAAAGAACCGTGCCTTGACCACACCACCCAAGGAGACCTTCCGGTGTGCTTTTTGCAACCAGACTTGCCTATCCTGCATTGGCCTTTTCAGCCATCAGTGAGCTTGCAGTAAGCGTGGGTAAAGCCCTTCCCAAATCTTCATCCACAAAGCCAAGCCATGATGATGATGTACTTGAAGAAGGGGCTTTTACTCTGGGCAGTGAGCGTCTGCGAAACCTCAGTTGAGCTGGTTGTCCCAGTACCAGCTGGGGCGGGTCGGTTGTTGCCTCTGCCTGTCCTGGAGGCATCGCTCTGTTGGGCCTTCTCTCTGGCTGTGATATTCCCCAGGCAGGAATGACCGTTTGGTGCAAAATTGGAGCGTGGGGTCTCGTGGCAGTGCTGTGGAGGTAGGCAGGGAGCACCGGCCCAGCAGTCTTTCAGTTTTTGTATTCCTTATAACTTGCCTTACAAGTGAAAAGAGGTGGAGCAATGAACACTGATATTTTCAGTTAGACTCTCCACTTCTAGCTTTGGGAATGATGTCTTTGCTTCCTTACATGTACATGACCCTTTACTGCAATGAGATGCATCGTTACTGCTAGCAAATCCCTCCCAGACCCTTATTTCTGTTCTGCAGCTGTACTGGCTAGCAGCAGTTTCGAGTTTACCACCTCTTGTCTTTGCGGGAGAAACCCCCATGTGTTGAGTATTTCCTAATTTTTTTCTTCCCTTTTTCTACTCCCCTAATTTTAGAAAAAATTAATCTCTGAAAGCATCGTTCCTATTCCCATCTCATAAAAATGAGCACATTAAATTATTGACACTTATTACAAGACTTGCTCTTGTTTTGTTGCCAAATAGCTACAAATCTGGAGCCGGTTTTGCAATCCCGGCAGAGGGCACGGGTTGAGGGGTGGCTTTCGCTGGCTGCCGGTGCCCTGGTGCCAGCTGGCAGCTGCACGCGCTGCCTGGCCCCACTGCCAGCCCACGCGGGCCCCAGGGTCCTCTTTTGCAATTCTGGTGGGTCACTCGGTTTCAGCCTCTGCTCCAGCTCCAAATCCCTCTAACCTTTATACTTTGCACTAGTGATTGCTTCATCTCTTGGCTGCAGGCTCAGTCTGTGAAATCCAGGAGAGGACACTCAGCGTTGCCATTTATAGCACAGGGGAGGGTTAGAGAAGTGATGGGGGTGGAAACCAGGCAGACCAATGGTCTGCCTTGGAAGTCACTTAGTGCTGGGAAACGGCTGTTCGAGACAGTGGGGAAAGTAACAGCAAGAGGAAACTAAAAATAAAATACAAAAATAAGCGAGCATGGATTTGGAGTGGTAAAGGCACTGATGTGTGTGGAAAGTCTCCGACTGATGTGTAATTCCGGGCCCAGTTAACTGTATTTAAACCGAAGTGCAGTGCTGTTATAGGAGTGGGGAGCAGCTCATGCTGCCTGGCTTTAGCTGAGGGAAGGCACAGTGAGGCTTTCAGGTGGATTAGCAGGTTCCTGGTCCCTTTCCTGGCCCTTGCGAGGGACAGCACAAGGGCTGTGCACACCTTCGGCTCTTGGCTTTGCCGCTGGAAGCAGTGGTGGTACCTGTGCCGTGGAGGGAGAGCATTTCCCTCCTCTGAGCTTGTGCAATGCTTTCAGCTTAGACATATCCAGCACTAGAAAATAGCTGCAGGCTTCAGATGCGTGCTCCAAACACCCTGCACATCACTGTGAAATCTTTTGCCAAAGAAAAGGCACGAGAGGAGCAGAGCTGAGTGCTTGTGCTGCTGCAGTTCCCTGCATCCCCCAGCGGGTCAGTCTGTGTGCGTGCCAGCTTCATGGGTCCTCTTGCCCCGACCCTGGGAGACTTTGGATATTAAAATGTTGTTTGCATAAGGTCAAGGACCAAGATTTTCTGCCTTCTCTCACCTGCTTTTCATGGGCACCTGGTGGTTATGAGAATCGAAGGGTGGGAAGTCACCTTTGTCACCCTTGTGTTGTGGTGGCGTGGGGTCACCCAGGTAGGAATTGAGATGAGAGGTAGCAGAGAAGCCTAATCCCTGAAGGAGTGAGTGGGAGGGACTGGTGGCAGAGGGTTCCTGCTCAGGCTGATAGATGGATGGTCGCAGCTGCCTGGCAGGGCTCAGTCTGTAGAATCTTTCTCTGGTGTCTCAGGGCTGAGTTGTCTTTGGCTGCTTCCAAAAATACAGGCCAGTGCCTGTGAAAGAGAATACGTGCAAGACTAATGCTTCTGTCTGCCTTACTCTGCTCTCTCAGGTTACATCTCTTGCCCACCTGCATGAGTCGGTCAGGTAGCTCAGAACTGATCCAAAACATGCTGCCTGCTTTGGCGGGCCCTGGGCGTGCTGGGACAGGGGAGAGCATGATGAAAACCACTGTGTGCCTCCCAGCTCCTTTGCTTTCCAGACCCACGTCACCAGTGAAACTCGAGTATTTTTATGTAGAAAAATGCATCCACAAGATCATGAAGTAACTGTGGTTCGATGGGATCACAGCAGGCTTCTAGTTTGGGGTTTTTCTTCATCATGTCAGAGGTTTGCACGAATAATCTGTATTCCCTGTGCACCTGTGAAGACAATACAGCAGCCAGGAGTTGCTGCCTGGTGCTTATCTCATCTGGTTCTGGCATTCAGACACACCCTGCTCTTTGCTGCAAGGATATGTCCCTACCTGCAGGGAATGTGCTGAAGAAAAAGCCTTTTCTCCATTATTTTTTCCTGCTCCTCTCTTCTCCGTACCTTTTTTCTCCTCAGTACTGCAAACTGACACGTATGCTGGGAGCCATCAGAGGCAGCAGGACCACGGCGATGCACGCGGGCTGTGGAGATCACCTGGTGTGGGATGGGTTTTGCAGACAGTCATCCTGGCAGATTTTAAATGAAGTTTTGCTGAGGGGAGATGATGTGGGAACAGATGGGGTGAGGAAAACAGGCACCTGTGTGCTTGCTTTTGAGCAAGAGAAATGAACTTCATTTCCTTAAATCCCACATGTAGGATTTCGTCCTGCTGGTGTCTTCTCCCCCATCTCTGCTGTCACCTCTGCATGTGGAGGTCACCAGTAAAGGCAAGCTGAGGGTCAGAGCCCTCTGTGTTGTGAACATAATCCTGGAGCTCTGAGATTATCCAGTGTCACTTATGAGCGGCCAGGCAGGAATGTGACACTAGATGTTATGGCTAAAAGAGCTCTACGATTCAGAACTGAAGCGTGGTCCAGTTTAGCAAACAGCAGTTGCTCACTGAGAAGTTTAACTGTGATGACATAACCACGGGCAACTTCTCTTGCCTTTTCCCGTGGACAATGTATAGAGTGCTCCACAGGCCAGCGGAGCCCTGCGCCACAGGCCGGGCATAGCGACGTTCTGCAGCGGCTGTTAACTGGGAGTGAAGGTGGCTGGGGATAGAGTGCGGCGTAACTCAGCTTTAACAGCAGCCCCTGCTCCCAAGCTAGCTTGTTCTTGCTGCCCACTCTATTTTTAAATAACCCTCAATCTCTCTGTATATGTATAAATTTCCAGTGCTTTCCAGAATGTCCCTAAATAAACTCAGAATGGTAATTACTGCTCCTATACAATATAAATTGTGCAAGATGGCACGGAGTCCCCGTGTGGGAGGCTGTGTGCCAGGAGCCCGACTGACACAGTGCCTCTGGCTGGCACAGCGCTGGGTGAGATGCAGGGCTACCGATGTCCCGTAGCGATGGAAGATCTTCATTTCATGACTGGAGAGAAGCTGCTTCCCATTTTTGCTGATGAATAAGTTCAGTTTATTTTGGGTTGTGCACCTCTGCCAGGAGGTTTTATTTCCAGTGCTCTCTGCTCATATTCTAATGCCAGCTAGAGCTACTTAAAATACTTCGGTCTGAGTCCATCAGCTTAAAATTGTTAGTGGCTTTCAGCCTCTGCATGAGCGGGGAAGCATGAGAGGCTGGTCCGCCACCAGCTCATGAGGTCAGAGCAGGAGAACAGCGAAGTCCCGCAGCGGAGCTGTGGGTTGCTCCCGGCCGAGGGCTGGGGCTGCCCGTGTCCCTGCACACACCGCACACAGCGTCCCAGCTGCGGGATGTGGTATATGGGCAACGTTTGCTTGTTCTTCTGTGTAGCGTGGTGGTTGTTTGGGGTTTTTTTTTCCCCCTTCCATGTATTTCTAAGCCATGAGTCTGTGTGTTCTCTGCTGGGAGACACAGGGGGCCATCGGCAGTTTCCATAGAGACCTACAACTTTCTACCTTCCTGTGGGGCTTTTCAGCCCCCCATCCCACACCTACACAAACTGCTTCTTGGTGCAGGCACACGTGGCCTTTGGTGGTGGCAGGGAGGGGATGATGTGCTGGAGAGCCAGGTCTGGGGCTGCCCTGGGGTCAGTGACCCAGTTTAGATCACGACCTCTTAATCTCCATTCCTCACGTAATCCTGCAGCCCCCGTCTGTTCCCGGCAAACCCAGCTCCGAGGGATCTACTGAGCCCCTTGCTATGCTGGTAAAAATGGAGAGAGCTGGGGAAGGGCACGTGCTTGGTGCATCTCTCCTTGGCCCAGCACTGGACTTGACAGTTTTGGTAATTCTCCCTGTCCTGAGGAACTCTGAGTCACATAGTGACAGTCAGCGATGGCAAATCCTCCTCTGGTGCAATAGAGGGGTTTCACAATTTGCTCCACGGACACAAAATGTATTCTGCTTCCAGTATTGATTAAAAAGCTGGAGGGGGGAGAAGATTTTTGGATGGAGCACAGCTCTGGGGCTGCCTGGACAGGGTGTGTCTCACCAGCTGAAGCTTCATTTTCACTCAGCTGCTGCATTTTAATTGTGGTTGTAGCTTCATTGCCAACAGGCACTTGTGACTCCGGCTGTGTGAATGGTCGCACAAGTATGTGTGAACCACTTCTAAGGAATAATTTAGCCGAGATTAACCTTTCCCGCTGCAGAAAGCCTTCCTCCCCCCTTTGCTAATCACAGCCAGAACTGTGGTGAAGTTTAACCGTTATTGGGAATTGTTCTCTATGTTAATTTGGAGGATGATTCCCTGACAAGAGGAATGACTCTCTGAAACAGGCTCTTCTGCCCGGACCCAGCTATTATTTCTGATTCTTACCAGCAGAGCCAGGAGTTGTTGGTCGAGCCAGGGAAATTGCATGCTTATATATTTTGAGTTCTCTGTTTGCTTACTTTGCAGTATTGATATAAATATTGCAGTTGGCCAACTCCTGCTGGGGAATATTTATAGGCAGCAGACAATGCCCGTGGAGAAGAGTGTGGAACAGAGCAGTTCAAAGGGAGGAGCGCTGCTCCACAGCCACACAGCTGCTGAAAGATTCCTGGGTCCGGAGGCAGAACAGAGTAACATCTGGGCTTTGTTAGGAACTAAACCAAACCCATGGTCTGAGCCCACATCTGCCCGCTGCCACCTCACCGTGTGCTGCCTGCTCTGCCAGCATGGGCTGGCAGAACCGTGGGGCAGCTTCGCATCTGCTGTGGTACCAGTCAGGGCTTGCTGGTCAAGGCCAGCCTACTCCTGGTGAGGTTTTGTGTGAGAGCAAGCAAAAAGTTAATTCTGGACAAAATTTTCCATGATTTTTTCTTTAAGTTAAAAAAACCCAAAGGTAGTTCTTATGAAGCTAAGTCCCTTTTTGTAGAAATAAGAGACTTGGTTGGCTTAGACGAGCCTGTCCCAGGAGTAACGAAATATGTGTAAACCATGACCTAATCTTTTCAAGGGGAAACCAGAAATCTTCCTGCCTCTGTGGTCCCCTGGCTGCCCCCTGCCGCATCCTCTGCAAGACACTGATATCTCCCAGCCCTGGCTCCTCTGTAGGGTCATGTTTAGCCTCTGGGTTGGAATCAGCTCCTTTGTTTTAGGATCAGGTGGGGACACTTTAGCACAGAGGTCGATATAAAGTGCTTCTTGTCACCCAGTGTCTCTGCTCCACCACTGAAAGCTGATCTCATTACTGAGGTCCCAAACATACCCATGCCTCTGGTGTCACCTTATGCCACTCCAGCGACTGCCAGCCCTCACAGTGGGGTATCTCATTGCCTTGCCGGTGTCAGCTGTCTCCTCCTCTCTCCCAGACCTGCTTTCCTCCCAGGATGACCTTTCTCAGCTTGCCATCCCTGGCAAACACTCTTCTCGATCTTCCCCAGTTTCTCAGGCTTTGGGCTGTGTCCCCCTGCTTCCTTCAGGAGACTGTTTCACTGCTCAGGCCACCAACAGCTTCCACTTCTGCTTGAAGCATTTCACTTTTGCTTTGGGGACAGCATTATCCCATAGTTTGAACAGCTCTGCCTGCCTCAGTGCGCAGCCTGGGGCCTCTCCGGAGAGCAGGATCTGCTCTTCCTCTCCAGTCTGCCTGGCTGGAGATGCCAAGCGCTTTGTTTCGTACCTTGAGAACCAGATTTCCCCTCCCTGTGGCCTCCACAGCCCCTTGTGTTTGCCTCACTCGGAGCATGACTGGTTCCCAATGCTTCAGACGGGTGATGCTGCTGTGGCTCTGTCATCACCTGCTACCCGAAAACCCCTCCGGGAGCTGCCCTTCCCCTTCTTGGCCTCACTTGGGGTCTCTTCCCATTTCATGGTGGTCCTCGCTCACCTTGCTTGCCCACCCCGTGCCTGCCTCTCCCCTTGGCCAGTGTCCTGACCTTCCCCGCTGCCTGTCTCTTGCTCAGTCTCTTTTCTGCTACTTTCTTTCACATTTTTGAGCTTGCTCATATGCGACGCGTACCCGCAGCCCCATGGTAGTGGCTGTGCGGAGCATTGCTTGGTTAGGCACCATTCGGGTATTTGTTTGCTCCTCGGGGACATATTTTCTCCCATCCCCACGTTCCCTGTGTTTGCTCCTTGGAAGACTTGCTCAAGTGAAGGGCTGAACTTTGAGCTGCTCGACTTCCCACCCGCCGGCTTCTCACCCACTGAGCTGTTTGCTGCCGCTCCGTTCCCAGGGGAGAGTGCAGGCGGCCGAGCATCGCCCAGGGCTTTTGGGTGCGAGAGAAAGGCCTTTCTTTTCAGCCAGACAAGCAGCCTCTCGGCTGTGTGGGAAAGGCAAACGGGTCCTGAAAATCTATGGAGAGCTTTCCATCCGGTGTCATCATTGTGGAAAACGAGAGGTTTGCTTAAAAAGGGCATTTTTGATCATTTGCCAAAAATGTGTTTTAGCAGAAAGCATTTTGGTTTTAGCTTTTGGTCCATAAAACCTCAAGTTGTGTTTTTTAACGGGTGTGACGGGGACCAGTGAGTCCTGTGAACCATTGGTCTGACTGACCACCATTCTTCAGGTCTCTAATAAACCAGCTTTACTGATGCCATCTGCTCCTTGGTGAGTCCACGCTGCATTTGGGCCCCTCGCCTTGGGGTCTGCAGTGGGGTCTTTCCCTCAGGCTGAGCTGGAACAGTCACTTCTACCTGCCCTTTCTCTTCCAGTGGAGCATGAGATGCTGCCGGTGCGACTCGCGGCTGCCGCATGCCTACAACGGGCACCGCGTGGAGAACGTCCTGTCCTCCACCAGTCCCTCGCGCTGGTGGCAGTCCCAGAACAGTGAGTACCACTGGGCAAGCTGGGGTCCCTCGGATCACCCCTCTGAGCCCCCAGCAATAAACAGCATTAGGGGAAGGAGGAGGAGGTGTTGAATTCAATAAATGGGAAGGAAAAGCAGGAAATAAATGACTTGGCTCAGGCAACAAAGCAGTTTATTTTCCTGAAGGCCACTGGCTGCACCTCTGAAGCTGCCTCTC
>NW_010432008.1:8289-17329 GCF_000710305.1 Buceros rhinoceros silvestris
AGCAGTTTATTTTCCTGAGGGCCCCTGGCTGCACCTCTGAAGCTGCCTCTCTGTGCCTGCAGGTATTGAGCGCGTCTCTTTGCAACTGGACCTGGACCAGATGTTCCAGCTCAGCAGCATACTGCTTCAGTTCAGGGTTTGTGTGCCGCATCTCTGCTCGTGAGGAGGTCACAGATGGTAGTGGATGGGCCCTGCTGGCCCTGCAGGAGCTGGGGATCTTAGAGCACAGCTCGCCATCCCTCCTTTTTCCCCATTCTTCATGGCAGTTCCCCCGGGTGTTTGGGAGGAGCAGAGCAGGGTGGTGGGTTTCCGTCCCATAACTGCCCATGGAAAATTCTCCTTGGTGCAGATGTGCACTTTGTGGCTGGAGCAGGGAATGGGATGGGGGGAGACACCTGAAGGGTCAGGGATTGCTCCAGGAGCTTGTGGAGACCCAAGTCTGGAGGGAGGAGGAAGAGGAGGAGGAGGACAGGCACCCCCATGCCCTGAGGTGGGAGCTGGCTGGAGTGCACTGTGTTACAGATGTGGCTCTTTCCCCACCCCACAGTCACCTCTGCCTGCTGCGATGCTGGTTGAGCGCTCCACTGACTTCGGCCAGACCTGGCAGGTGTACCAGTACCTGGCCTCCGACTGCGCTGCCGCCTTCCCTCACGTCCCCCGGGGCTCCCCGGAGAGCTGGCAGGACACTCGGTGCCAGACGCTGCAGGGGCACCCTTTGCATGGGGGCAAGGTAGGATTGGCGGGGGTTTGTCACAAGGGGCTCCCACCACCACCTTTTCCTCTCGGTGCCAGACGCTGCAGGGGCACCCTTTGCATGGGGGCAAGGTAGGATTGGCGGGGTTTTGTCACAGGGACTCCCCACACGCCCTTTTCCTCCACTGCACCCCTGGGTTTGGGGCAGGTGGCCCGCAGAAACACGAGAGGTGGAGCCCATGGACACCCAGCATTGCTGAGGGGAGCCTTGGGAGGATTCCTGCTCCTCTGGGAGCAAAGTCCTTGCTGCTTTGTGACAAGTGAGGTGTTGTGTTGGTCTCTCTGCAAAACGCTCTGCCACGCTGAAGTCTTTTCCCTGTGTGAAGTGATGTTCTGCAGAGGCAGGTGCAGAGAACTCGCTGCCTAGAGCACGAGAAGAAAGCATCTTGTGTTTCCTGCTTTTTAACTTTTTTTTTCCTTCTAAGGTGAAATTCAGTGTACAAGACCTGGCATCTACCATCACTACCTCTTACAGCCAGGTCATCGACAGTAAGTGACCAGCCTTTCATATCTGAGAACGGGAGAGGGGGCTGATGCACCTTGTGGTTCTCCCTACGTGTGAGGGAGAGCCCTGAGCATGCAGTACCTCAAGCTGCACGTTTGATCGCTGCCCTGGTGCCTCCGAGGTGTCAGGGAGAGCGTTTGGGCTCTGCTGATGGCTCAGCTGCTGCTCTTCCTGCCCATCTCCAAGCCCTCCATGCGCATTGCAGGGTGCTTCTGCAGCTGGTGCCTGGGTGCCCGCTGCCCCCTTACACCTCTCCTCGGTCCCCAACAGAGCTGGGGCCATTCACCAACCTACGGATCAACTTCACCGGGCTCCCCCACATCGCACGCCAGGGCTACCACTCACCCAGCACCTTCTACGCCGTGACAGAGATGCAGGTGCTGGGGAGCTGCCTCTGCCATGGTCACGCTGACCGCTGTGCCCCTTCAGGAGACCTGCACACTGTGGTGAGCATCGGCGAGGAGCAAAAGGCTTAAAGATGAGCTCTGTGGTATCAGACTCCACCCTACACCCAGGAGTGGTCCTGGGGAGACCCTGGCTGAGATGACCAATGGTGGGGTGTGAGAATATTTGCTCTGGTCAGAGGCTGCTCCTAGTCAGGGAACTGATGCCTTGGCTGCAGCAATGGGTGTGGCTGCTAGTCAGCAGCCTGTGCTGCCCCCAGGTAAACCCCCTCTGCCGTGTTGGGAAGAGGTGAAAGGGCTGTACAAGGAGATACGAAGCTCAGTAGCTGTGGGAGATTGTGCTCTGGGGGGCTGCTCCTGCCAGCGCTGAGTCTCTTGGCTGGGTGGGAACACACAGAAGGTTTCAGCAGGGTCCTTCATGCCCAGGGGGATTTGCTAGTGCAGGTTGTTTTGGGATTTTCTTGTCTCCAGCTTATGCTTGTTCACTTTGCCTCGAGCGGGTTGTCGAGCAAGTTCCTCAAGTGAGGAGCAGCCTGTCCCTGCTGCTGCCGCAGCCTTGTCTGGGTGCTGGAGCTTCACTTCAGCGTGGGGAATGGGGGCAGGAGCAGGGCAGGCACGTACCGGAAAGGCAGCAGCAGGATGAAGCTGTGGACTGAGCAGAAGGGGTAAAGCTTTGTCTCTGTAGCAGGTCCACAGGCACTGTGTGTGCCAGCACAACACTGCCGGCCCCAACTGCGACCGCTGCGCCCCCCTCTACAACAACCGGCCCTGGGCCCCTGCGGAGGACGGTGATCCCCACGAGTGCCAGAGTACGGAGAGCACCTTTTCCCCTCTCCTCCTTCTGAAGCCTTTCCTGAATCCTCCCCAGCCGTGAGCGATGGGGGCGAGCTGCGAGACCCTCTGCTGGGCCACTGCTGGCTGGGTGTTACCGTGGGGGTCTCGCCAGGCAGCACCACGACACGTTCGCACGCTGGGCTTTGCTCCATGGGGCTGCTGCCGTCTTGCAGGCTGCACCAGCGTGCTGTCCCACTGGTGCCAGTTCCATCCTGGGTGGGTTGATGGATGTCACCATGTCACGCAGGGGACTTGGGCACCCTCTAGTGCCGGAGCTGCTGCTGCCGGAGGGGTTTGTGCGGTGGCACCACTAGCTGGGCCATTTTGCTGGGGTTTTTAGGGTGCGATTGCAACGGTCACTCGGTCTCGTGCCACTTCGATCCGGAGCTGTTCCGCGCCAGCGGAGGGGTGAGTGGAGGCATCTGTGATGACTGCCAGCACAACACCGAAGGCAACAACTGTGAGCACTGCAAAACCAACTATTTTCGTAACCAGCGGCAAGATCTCACCCATCCTGAAGCCTGTCAGCGTGAGTGCCCAGTTACCCCCCCGCAGCACCTTCCCCAGACCCCCTCCATCCCTTGCACCCCTCAGCAGTGCCGTTTCTTGCATGTTTTCAGCCTGTGAGTGTGATCCAGACGGCACTGTGCCTGGCTCCATCTGTGACCCGCTGACGGGGCGCTGCGTCTGCAAGGAGAATGTGCAGGGGGATCGCTGCCACCTCTGCAAGCCAGGGTTCGCCCAGCTGGCCAACGCCAACCCCATGGGGTGCCGCAGTGAGTACACCCTGAGGCATCCCCTCCTTCACCTCTGCGCCCGCCATCCTCAGGGGCTCTGAAAGGGACCTGGCTTTGATTTGGGGTTTCCAAGCCAAAGGACCATTTTGCAAAGGCTTGTAAAACCTCCTTGCTCGGGCTGTGGCCTGTTTCAGGTAAAAGTTTGGCAAAAAGCACAGGGAAAGTGGAGTCTGGGGCATCTGTAGAGCTGTATCCCCTTCCCGAGTGCCTCCTGGGGTGTGCAGGTCTCAGGGTGCCAGAGGTGATGCCATGTGTGTGAGGAGGGCCATGCTGGGTCATCACCACGTGTGCGGCTGGGCTGGGGGGATGCTGAGGCCACTCGGGTTGCCGAGTCCTCCCAGAGGGCTTGAGGGGACAGCGTGGTGTTAGAGCAGGGGTGTGGGTTCCTTGTGCAGACTGCAGGTATGGTGGGAGAGACAGCAGAGCTCATCTTTGGATGGCTGCAAGGTTCTCTGGCTTGGTGGGAGGTGGGGCTGGTACTCTACACCCAATTTTAACATGACAAACTCCTCCTCATTTCAGGATGCACCTGCAATGAGCTGGGAACGCAGCAGGACGTGCCCTGTGATGACGAGACAGGAAGATGCTTCTGCTTGCCCAACGTGGTGGGAAATGACTGCGACCAGTGTGCAGATGGGCACTGGGACATGGGGAGCGGCCACGGCTGCCAGCCCTGCAGCTGCCACCCACACGGCTCCCGCAGCCCCCACTGCAACCAGGTACTGCCCAGCCCACCTGAGCATCCGCAGGGCAGACTCGGCATATTTCAGCAGTATTTAATTTTCATATCCCTGCCTCCTTTCACCCTTGCAAGCTTCCTCTCTTTGTCTTTCCCAACCCTGCAAGCGCTTCTGTGAGGGGGTGGCGGTGGCAGAGGTGAGCTGCATGGCCAAGTGCCACAGCCAAGGGAGCTGTGTCCCAGCTGGGCAGCACCGTGCCAGGGATCATTCAGAGCGTCAAAACCATCTGTTGGGTGGCTCCATTGTCCCGTCCCATCCAATCCATGGGAGCCTCTGCAAAAAGGGCCGCGTGTTCCCTATCACATCCTGCTCTTATTTTCCTTTTTACGTTTCCTAGAAAACTATGACAGGCTCTTCAGGAAAATGAAAGAAGGTGGTAATTATCGAGGCTTGATTAAGGCCTTTAAAATGTCTGATATTTAGCAAGGAAGTCCTAATAAGAGATCTTCGTGCAGGCGAGGCAAGATAATTACCCTCATTCGTCAGTGAAAATCACGTGTGTCACTTCAGGCTTAAGAGACAACTGGGAAAATTGAAATTAAATATAAAAAGTCCCCAACACGACAAATTCTGATCCAAAGATAGGTCCCAAATGAGCTCAGCACAGGGACGAGACCTGAGAGGGCAAAGCAGCTGCTTGTGGGTGATTCTTTTGTCTTTGAAACGACGCTTGAAACTCCACTTTGCAATGCTTGGGCTCTTTGGAGACTTTGCCTGGTGTGGCTGAGCCCGCAGCCCAGCACCGGCATCTCCTGGAGTGCAGGCTGAGCAGAGTTGTCTGTGTGCTGGCTTCAGTGCTCCGGAGCAGCCGAGGGGCAACCTTCCCAGGAAAGTGCCCAGAGCCGGGTCCGCTGATGTATTTCTCTTTCCTCAGTTCACAGGGCAGTGTCCGTGCAGAGAAGGCTTCACGGGACGGACGTGCTCTGCCGTGCAGGAGCAGGTTTGCCCGGACAGGCACTATGGAGACATCCGGGCAGGATGCACAGGTCAGGAGCAGCCCCTCCGTTTTGGCGTGGTGCTTCTTAGCGCTGTGAAATCGCGGGTTATCTAGAAAAGAATACCCAGCCCATCCTGACATCAGCATTTCCAATGTTATTTTGCAAGAGAAATTTCCTTTCTGGAACAGCCTGCTAGTTCATCCCCATCTTCAGCAGCCACCAGAACTCTCCTGGCAGCCTTGGGCGAGTCTCTCGGCCATGCTGTTGTGGCCCTGCAGGGTCAAGGGGCTTGGGGGGTTCTTCCTGGTCTGCTGCCTGTGCAACCTTCTTCCCAGCTGCTGCTGGGGTGGGGTTGAACTTCAGGTTGTGTTGGTATCCCATTAATAGGGTCTGATTATATATATATATACACACAAATTTGTTATTTCCCCCCCACTTTTGGTGGGCTTCACCTCTCTCTCTCCCTTTCCCTTGCCCAGAGTGCGACTGTGACTTCCAGGGCACGGAGGATGTGGGGTGTGACAAGACCACAGGCCAGTGTCTCTGCCGCCCAGGTGTCACGGGCTCCCGCTGCGACCAGTGCCAGCGGGGCCACTGCAGCACCTACCCGGGCTGTGAGTTGTGCCACCCTTGCTTCCGCGCTTATGACGGGGATATCCAGCGCTTGCGCCTGCGCCAGGCTGGTCTCAGCAACTCGACCTCGCGGCTGCCCCTCAGCAGCAGAGGCTCCCACCTCGGCGCCCGCCTCTCGCAGGCGGAGGACAACGTGCAGCGGGCACAGGGCATCCTTGGACACTCTCTTGTGAAAGAGCAGAGCCTGGCCCAGGTGGACAGCGTGTTGGCTGCTATCAGGTGAGGGATGGATGCTGCTGACAGAATCATCTCTTAGTTGGGAGGAGATGTTGGCTTTTTTCTGTGTGTGCTCACTCCACTTGTCACGCTGAGCCGTTTGCACGTGTTCTGCTTCGTTTCTATACCTGAAAATCTTGGCTCACTCATGAGGTGACCAGGAATGCAAGAGAGCAGCACTTCCACTTGTGTCCGTGCTGTGCAAATTGCTGAAATGGCAGGAGACTGGTGGACAGGCTCAGGATGGTCAGAATCCTTAGAGTGTACTCGGCATCCCTGGTCCCTCCTTGGGCATGGCCCTGCTCCCTGACCTGCAGTGGAAGAGCTGTAGCCCTGCCACCTCTGCATGGCCTTGGCATGTCCTTGGCCACCAGCTCTCCAGGCTCAGCAGTGCCTCTTGACGGGGTGCTGGCAGCGTCCCAGCACAGAGGAGCCCTGCTCTCTGCCTGCAGGTCCTTTGCTCTCTGCTTGCATTCACATTTTCTGCCCTTTCTCTCCCAGAGAGCAGGTCCAAGGCATAAATCCTGACCTTCGTTTTCTGGATGAGACTGCCTCTCTATCGGGGGATCTTGAGGCCCTCAACCGCAGCTTGATTATTGTTAACTCCCAGTATCAGAGCAAGAAGACCCAGTTTGAAACCAGCCGCAGCACAGATCTGTCAGGTATGGCGCTGCAGCTGTAATACCTCTTAATTTGCAGCCATTAATTCACCTCAACGTGACTGCGCCTGCTGGTTTCCCACTGGCTGGGTGGATGAGATGGTGTTTTGAACCTGCTATTAGCGTAGGAACAGCAAATAGATCTTCCCTCCCCACGGAGAGGGATGCTTTCTACCCAACCTCTGGTCTGTGCCCCAGGATTTCAAGCTACTGGGTTATTTGTTTTGGGGCTGGGCAGCTCGTTCCCCTTTCCTGTCCCCCGGACAGAATCCGCCGCTGCAGGGAGGGTGTCACCAACGGGGAGGAGGCTGAGCTGATGAAGGCTGTGCACAGATGGGAGGGATGGAGGGGCGGGGAGGGGAGCCAGGCGGCTGTCAGGCACTCAGAGAAGAGCTAATTAAGCGCTGTGATGGTGCTGGTGGTAGAATGCCGTTAAATCCCTGCTGTGGCTCATTCTCTCCAAGTGCCTGATTGATGCAGCCCCCGGCTCAGCCGGCCGCAGCCCGGGCAGGTGGGCTCTGCCTCCTGCCCTCCAAGCAGGGCTTAGAGGCCCGTGACCTTGTCCTGATCGCTCTCCTTCCAAGCTGTGCTGGAGGGGAATGGTGGGGCCTGCTCGGGAGCCAGGGAAGGCTCCGAAAGCCCCGTCCTGCCCCACCAGAGCCCTTTGGGGCTGCACGGAGCAAAGCCCAAGGTCAGCATGTGCACATCATCTTGCTTTAGCTTTGTTTCAATCTTTTAACCCCAATCCAGAGTTCAGTTCTTCAGGAGAGCTCTGTAGCTCCCTGAAGGAATGGCTGAAAGGCATTTGGAAATAAAAGGAGCTTTTTTGTTCCGCCTTGGTGACTAATGGCTCTGGCTGATCCCTGCTCCTCTCTCTGCACACAGCCTCTGGCAGGGGATAGTCAGTGCCTTCGTTTAGGTGGCTCTGCTGCAGTTATGAGTCACAGAGGCATTTGTGTCATTTATCGGTTTTATTCCTGCAGGAGCCTTCAAGACAATCAGATCTGCTTACCAGGCATCCACCAATGCCAGCAGCCTCGTGGCTGGGGCCTCCAGGCTGATGGCCGAGTCCCAGGAGAGCCGCAGGAGCGCCGTGGGGCTAGAGGGGGAGTTTGCCATGTCCACCTCCAAGCTGCTGACCCTGAAGGGCGAGATGGCCTCATCTCCCAACCTGACTCCTGTCATAAATAAGGTGAAGAGAGAAAGTTTTCTGACTTCTCCACTGCACGTATCTGGTTTTCACAAGGGCCCTGTAGTGCTCAGGAGCAGAGCTCTCATCCTGCAGCCGTGCACCTTTCCTCAACCAGTCTGGCATGGCAGGACAAAGTCTCTATCCAAAGAGACCCATAAATGGCATCTAAGCAACCTGTGGCTTTGGGACATCAGTGGAGAAATTGTCTGAGCATCCCCTGCCTGAGGATCACAGATACTGAAGCATTGCCCACACCACCCCCAGGCGCACACCTTCTCCTCCAAGGACTCTCTCACGTATCAGTTCTTGTATCCCAAAGACCTGCTTAATTTCTGGATGAGGTTTCTTTTATTTTTCCTTTGCAGCTTTGTTATTGCCATGGAGATCCATTTCAGTGTCTCCTAATGCTCGGTTGCTGTGGAGACCACCAACCTCCCCTCCCTGCTTTTCAGGGCACCAACACGTTCCCAGGTGACCAGCCTGTGCTGGTGCTTGCACTGGCCCAGGGTTTGCGGTGGGTGGTGCCTCTAGAAGGTGCTGTGCAACTAAAACCACTGACATCCAGGGTCTTCTCATCCCATTTTCTCTCCCAAAGCTGTACAGGTTGGATAGGGGTCCCCTGCCATGAGGGGAAGCGTTGCTGTCCTGAGAGTAGCTGAGATGTTTGCTCCATGCTGACGTGCTGTTACTCAGTGTGAGCTACTGGGGTTAAGCCGCTGCTTATGCTCCAGGGTGGGATGGTGAGGAGATGGATAGGGTTCCCCTGCCATGAGGGGAAGCGTTGCTGTCCTGAGAGTAGCTGAGATGTTTGCTCCATGCTGACGTGCTGTTACTCAGTGTGAGCTACTGGGGTTAAGCCGCTGCTTATGCTCCAGGGTGGGATGGTGAGGAGATGCCGACCTTGTGTTGCTCTCTCGGGTGTGGGCATTCAGTGCTGCTGTACATGTGCATAGCTCTGGCTGCTCTTCTCCATCATGGTCGCACTCTCCAGTCATTTGGGCTGTGTCATACACGTCACTGCCAGCCCCTCTGGGGAGGTCTGGCTCCATCCCTGTCCCTGTGCAGAGCTCCTGCAGCATGAGCACAGCAAGTTCCCCAGCTCCTTTGGCACGAGGCTGTATCAAAGCTCTGGCCCCCGTGATGTGCCGGTTTGCCTCCCTGAGGACACTGAGGTCTCGCCAGTGAAGCAGGTGCCCTCACTGCCCCAACACTCTCTCCCTCTCCAGATCTGCGGTGGCTTCCGAGTGGAGACGTGCACACCCGCCCGGTGCGAGGGGCTGCTCTGCCCACGAGACAACAGCAGTGCCTGCAGGGCCGGCCGCCCCTGCCATGGCATCTTCCCGCTGTAGAGCGGGGGCACCGCCCCCGC
>NW_010432008.1:17347-27144 GCF_000710305.1 Buceros rhinoceros silvestris
CGAGCAAAGAGCGTGCCCGACGGGCCCGCCCCCCCCTGCCATGGCATCTTCCCGCTGTCGAGCGGGGCCCTCGCCACAGCCAGGGAAGCTGCTGGGGAGTTTGGCAGCCTGAGCACCCGGCTCCAGGAGACGGCACAGCTGGTGAGTTAGGGCAGAACTGCCCAGCCCACAGCCGAGCCCTACGCTCAGGCCTTCAGCATCAAACAGAGTGGCCCGGGGGGACAGCTGTGGAAAGAGCGAGCTGTGATCAACCCCCAGTCTCAAACTCAAACTCTGTTTGAGACTTGATTGTTTGTGCAACTTCAGAAATTCAGGATTTTGTGAGTGGGAGACTCCCTGCCGCCTGCGTGTGTCCTGCCTCCCCCCGGCACAGGAGACACAGAGCTGATGGCACACAAGAGGCTGTAGAAATGTCCCAAGGAAGCCTGTCCTCCTCCTGGGTTGGGATTAGTGTGGCAGAATGGGTGGGGATGTGGAAACCCCTCTGAGTCCGCAGGTTTACCTGCTCTAACACTTGACACAATGTACCAGAGAACGTGTGTTAGTGCTGGTACAGCTCCTCTACAGCTCCTCAGGTGCTTGCAAAGATACAGTGAGTTTTCAAAGTCATCCAAAAGCCATTTCAAAGGTGTTTTAAAAAGTTTAACAACCTGTCCCTCTTTCAGAGCTTTCCTTGCAAATCCAAGCATCAGTATTTAACATCTGTTTAAACAGTGGCACGTGAAGAACAGGGAATAGTGTCATTTCAAAGGGCCCTGCCCAGTTCGCTCCGAGTTGAGGTAGGGCTGCTGAGATTCCGGATCGCGAAGTGGCTCCAGCAGAATATTGTTGTTTGCAGATTGAAAGGACAGAGATGTCTGTAACTCAGATTCAAAGCACCACTCGGCAGCTTGTGGACCAGATGAGTGTAACGAGGACGCAGATCGAAGGGGATGTGCGGCGCATCCAGCAGTTCATCCAGCAAGTTCGAGACTTCCTGTCAGGTAGCGCTCTGTGAGCTGCAAAGTGTGTGTACGCAGGTCGGTTTGTGCATGGAATAAATGCCTTTTACAGCAATGTTATGTATGAGAGAACAGAACACGAGCAGCAGCTGAACAGCTCACCCCAGTGAAGCTCTCGGGGATCCAGTTTATCATGAGTGGGTATTTATGTAGCAAAGGTCATGCACATCCTCAGAGGCAGCAAGACAGGCTTGGGAGTGGCTTCTGAAAAACAGAAGAATTTCACGGCACACGAGTCTGTGACTTTTTCAGCAGTTGGCCAGCTGACCTGCTCAGGCTTAACCACGCTTTTCAGATCAACCCAAATTAATCCCAGTGTTTTATCTGTGTCAACTTCCCTGGGATGTCACCGGGGCAAACCCTGCCTGCTTCCTTACACAGACCTTTGGAGGTCATCTGTGTGGTCCATGAGGCAGAAGGTACTACGTGGCCCCAACCTGCTGCGCATGGGGCTTCGTGGAGGTGTCTCCAACACCCTTTTGGGAACTGCTCTCAAATACTTCTTCTGAAAAAATGGATTGGATTAACATCACTGGAGAGCTGTGGAGGAGAGGTGGTCCCTTGTCCGTAGCACAGCTAGTAGCTTGCTTTGAGCCCTGCTCTCTGCTGCAGAGCCTTGGGCCACTTCCGGGGCTTGGGGACAAACCTGTCCCCACGGCTGGGGCGCTCCCCGGGGGTGCCGGGCAACGTGGACACAGAAAAAAACTTCCGGGGCTTGGGGACAAACCTGTCCCCACGGCTGGTGCTCTCCCAGGGTTTGCAGTCAACGTTGACCGATGCAGAGAAGTTTACCGGCAACATTCCCTGACCAGAGGTAAACAGATGGCTCTGCTCTGGGGCGGACTGCTAATGAGACGAGAATTCCTCATCGTCCTATAAACCGCTGGGATGACTTATTGTTCTCAGACAGATTGTAATAACATAATGAGCCTCACGAGCATTAGCTGAATAAGAAAATCAGGTCATTTGGTGCTGCCTGGTGTTAATGATGAGTGAGGATATTTCTGAGCTAATCGCTGGGCTAATGTCCCATGGGACTCGCTTGCTTCTGATCCTCAGATTTATTAACTTTTATTTGTGAAATAAAAAAAGGCTTGTCTTGAAACACAGCCTTGTCTGCTCAGTGAGGTCTGCCTGACTGCGCCCTGGCCTTAGCCATGGTGTTCTTGTTGCCAGAGTAGAGGCATTATTTCAGTCCTTTCCTGGAAGTTTCGCTGATGTGAATGAGAAATACATTGAATTCAAGGGGATTAAATTCAGGGTGGACCCCGGCAGCTGTCTGAAATGAAGAGACAGCACATGAGAGCATGCACGGCAGGATGTCTGCCCTCGTCCTCCCTGGCATTGGCACTCCCCCCTTTCCCCTCTCCCATTTCTGACACCTTCTGTCTGTTTGCTTCATAGACAAGGACACGGACCCTTCCACTGTCCAGGAAATCTGTGAGTCTGTTCTCTCTCTGCATCTCCCCACGGATGCTGCTGCTGTCCGAAGAAAAATGACTGAGATCCAAAATCTGGCGACTAAGTTGCAGTGCCCGGAGAACATCCTTGCCCAGACAGCCAAGGACATTGCCAAGGCCAAGCAGCTTCAGCAAGAAGCAGAACAAGCCAGGTCGGTTGGGGTTCAAGGGCTTTTGGCAGCTGAGGGTCACTCGGTTAGAGCAGACGTTGTGATTCTCAGCTGGGTTGAAATCTCGTTCTGCTGAATCTGTTCTGACTTGCACAATCTAAAGTTTTAGGCCGGGATCTTCTATGTCTATAGAGTGCCTAAAAGAATGAGTCTGCAATATCTACAGTCACCTCCCTGCTGCCCCAATAAAAAAACGTGGCTGCCAAGAATAGATCCTGTTATAGATACTAGAGCAAGGAGGTCTTTACCGAAAGCAACGGAGGCTTTTCGCTGTCTCTTGAATCCCTTTGATGGGAGATGACAGGGTTGCCCTGTATTACTTGATGTTGGTGACCTACTTCCTAATTGCACAAGAGAGCACGAGGAGATTAAATGGGCTGTTTGTTTTCTGTTTGGGTGAAAGTTGGGAGGATTATCCCATGGTCCCTTACAGTAATTACAGAGTGTCCTTGCAAATTTGGAGCATCTGCTTTGTCACATGTTGACTTGCAGCAATATCCCAGTGAGAAGGTTAGTGGGATAAGTATGTAAACTCCTTGGTATGTCTGACACCTGCTTAACCTGCCTGAAGCAATGAGGCAAGGGAGCCTGCCTTGCTGCAGAGAGCTCTATCACCCGCCCTGAATAGTCCCACTACCAGGAGAGAAGTATTTGTTGAAACTGGTTCCATGGTTGGTGTTTTCCTTTCAATACTTTTTCTTGCACCATTTTTGAAATGAATGTTTTCAACTAGTTTAAAGGAAGGTGTTTCCTCTCTCCGTCCCAGTTCATCTCCTCTGCCTAGGGGTATGAATTGGAGCTAACACTGCTCTCACTGCAGTGCAGTGTGTCCAGGCGTGTGGGTTTGTGGCTTTTGAGGGAGGGGGACTACAGCCCTCTTGGTAACAATCCTGTCTCGCTTCTCAAGCTTCCTTATTTTGCCTCTGCAACCTTGACCTCCAGGCTCTGCAGGTATCCACACTCACTCCTGGCCATCTCCCACATTTCCCCAGGAACCGGGCGAATGCTGTGGAGGGCGATGTGGAAGAGGTGGTCGGGAACCTGCGACGAGCAAACACGATGCTCCTGGAGGCCCAGGGTGCTATCAGGGGCTCTGGCTCTTCCCTCCGGTTCATCCAGGAGCGCATTGATGAAGTGAGTGATGCACAGTGACTTCCCAACAATGCTGCTGTGACCTGCTCGCTGCTCCGTTAAAACCTCCCCACTTGGTAGAGTCCGGCACCAGCGTGGCTGGGAAATGGGGTCTGATGAAGCTTTTGCTGTAAAAACCCCTTCTTTCTGCTGTGCTTCACTTGTGTTTTTCTCCCAATTCCAGCCCCTGCTCCTTGTTGAAACCCCACTTCTCCGATAGATCCATCAGGCAGCGGTAGCTGGTCCCTGCACAGAGGCAAAACACCGTAGGAGAGGGTTTGGGTGTGATTTCCTTCTTAACACTTTTAGATCGAGGCTGTTCTTGGGCCAGCCGAGAAGAACGTGCAGTCCGTGGCGGGCCAGCTGGACGGGCTGATGGAGCGGCTCTCGCAGCTGCAGCGCAGTGCAGACCAGAACCGCCTGAGAGCCACTGACACGCGGCAGACGGCTGAGAAGGCGGGCGAGCAGGCCAGGAGTGCGCAGCAGGTACCGGGCTCCAGCATGTTGCTGGCCAGGACGGTCACAGCCATGCTCTGCTTCCCCACTGCCGATGGACAGCAAAGCCGGCTGTGTCCTGGCATGGTTTTGGATAAGGCGAGGAGGCTTTCCTGCTCAAGCCGTGTTGTTGTATCACTCCTCGTTCTGATGCAGTTCCCCACTGCTGAATGTTTCCAGGACCCTTCTCAATTCTAATGCCTTTTGCTTATTTGCTTTTCCACAGGCTTTTGAGCAAGTGAAACAAATGTACGCTGAGCTGAAGAGAAGGATGGAGCAGAGCCCAGCCCTGGGGGAGCACGGCAGCAGGGTGCAGAGCATAGACCTGGAGGCACAGGCTCTGTTTGAGGACACCTTGGCCATGATGCTCAGGATGGAGAGTAAGACTTTGCAAACTCAGTGTAATAATCTCATGCACTGGGGAAGGGCTTTGCCTCCCAGAGGGGGAAGGGAGACAAATCACAAGGAAGACAACCCGCTTTTGGCATTGGGATGGGCTGGATTTGGGCTGGATCTGCTGGTGCTGGGCCAGTAAATCTGGAGTTTGCTGGGGTGCGTGAGCCGCTGTGCAATGCTGATGTGCTCCTGTATTCCTCCACATGCTTGCTCCCATTTTTAAGCATTCAAAACTAATGGCTTTGTTCAGAGCAGCCATGTTGAGGGGGGAGAGGGAGGGTGGGTGTTGATGGGGAAAAGGAGGAGTGCAAGATGTTAGTTTTTCTCAGCCCACCAGAGCTATTCAGGAGGGAGGTGGAGGCTCAGCCCCGCCTGCTGGGGAGCATAACGGCCATGAGCCGTCCTCCTGATGATCATATAACCTTCTCCTGGCCTCTCTCCTCAGCTTTAGAGACAGAAATTCAGCAAAGCAACAAGGCTCTGATGTCCAAGTCGGCCAGGCTGGCGGGCCTGGAGGAGCGGGTGGGAAGGATCCGGGATGCCATTAACAAGCAAGTCGCCTACTACGAGAGCTGCTCCTGAGTGAGCTGCCTGTGCTCCGCTGGCATCGCCTTCCTCCTCTGCAGACACTGACTTGTATTTATTCCCATTTTCCGGCTGGAGTCTCACAGACCTAATGTCCCTGTGTTTAGCAAGTTGAGTTTCCCTGCCTCTGGAAAACAGCCGCCTTGAGCACTGGCCTTGGGCGAACTGGCTGAAGCTGCCTAGTGGTTGGAGGAAAAAGGGGGAGAGACATCACTCTCCCACGGCAAATAAAAACAACCCCAAAGCTGTTATTTCCAGAGGGGTTTTTAAACCAAGAATTTCTTTCTTTTTCTTGTTTTGGCAAGTCAAGCTCTTTTGAATTTCTTTCTCCATTGTATCTATACAACATCCCTGTATTTGTACAAGTAAGAGCAACGCAATCTCATACTCAAAGGTGAAGTCAAATGTCTTGTTTCACTTTCTGCTTATTTACTGTGTAATGCTTTGCCAGAAAAATCCCGGAGGGAGCAGGTCTGCAGATGCACAGGGAACGCTTTAGCAGGGACTTAATAGACCGTTTCCATATCAGATTTCTATGAATAACCAAGAGGCACTTTACAAAAACAAAACTCAGCTTTATTAAGCAGGTATTTATTGTGCAATTACAGACTTGGAAGCAGGGAACTTAGACCTTGCTGTGACGATTGTCAGACACGTGGAGGTTGCTAGCAGCTTGTCTCTCCTCTTGTAGCCCAAGCGAGATCTGGGCAGCTGGTGGATGCCAAACTTCGGAGTGGCGCAGCTTGAGACTAACAAAAATCCAAGGAGTGCATGGGGTGAAGGTAGTAAAAATAGCTGACCTGCCGCTGAGTAACACTCTGCATGGCTTTGGTTTAGAGAATTTAATGCACTTCTTATGCATTGGACAACCAAACGGGATACAGAGAACAAAAGCTTACAGCGCCGAGCGATGTCGTATGGATTATATACACTGAACATACTCGCAGTAGCCTCAGGCTTTCCCTTGCCTTCTCCCAGCTTTAACAATCCAGAAAGAGCCCGAGGTCACTGCAGGGATGGATTCCTGGGACTAACGTGCTGCTGCTCCTCACCAGCCAGTTGCTGCCCTCTGAGACGCTGCTGCCCACTGGTGCCTGGCAGGACACAGCCTCCTTCCTTGCTTGCACTGTTGATGTCTGGCTTTGAAGTGCAGAAAAGAGTAAAACAGCCCTTCTGTTTTCTACAAGAGAGAGAGAATTCAGCTGAGGCTTGAACTTTGTTTCATGAGATTGCTGCCTTCAGAATGCGCTCTGATAATACGCAGCAGCATGGGGGTGAGGAACAGCTGAGGTCCCTTTGTGTGCCTTACTTACAGAGGGCTATTACATGACTGATCATTGGAACAAGCCTTTTTGGAGCCTATAGTAGATCTTACTTGCCTTTGTCTCTTCTATTAATCCTTTGTGTATGACAGTCCTGTTTGTACAATATCATCAGTACAGTGTGTCATAAAGGGTGATAGGAGGTAGGTCACCTTGTGTAGCTTTTGTGGAGAGCTCTGCTAGCGTATGCTCGCCTTTGAGGAATGTTCTTTATCGCAGGGTCTAATAGCAATACTTCTTACTGCTCGTACGTAACATGGTCTGAATGATAACAATTTAGGTAGTCCAGAATTAACCCCAGCTATGGTCAAACAGGAGGAAACTGTCATGACTGTTTTCTGCTCACCTACAAAACGAGCATCTCTGGGCTCTGGTAACAAAGCAACTTAAACTGACCTGCCTGGACCAAGTCTGGGCAAGGGGACACCCTTCAGGCTGCAGAGATGTCATGTGCTGCCTGTGCTCAGCCATGGACCAGCAGCCTCTGGTCAGCCTTTTGCTCGTGCTCACAGCTGAGACCCAGCTGAAAATCCCTAACCCCAGCTATGAGGCTGTTCCATTCCAGTGTGATTCCCAGTGAGTAGCTTTGAGTAATTGCAGAGTTTGAGATGACAGGCTTGTGCTTGGCTCCCTTTCACACATTCCATGAGCAACCCTCTTGTAATGTAGAAGCTGGACTCAGAGTCACTGCTCTAGCCTTTAATGGAAGCTGACAGACAATTTCTTCCTTGAAAGATGGTTTGTTCAAGGCTTTTCCTGTTGCAGAAAACCTGAGTCAATTTATTTCCTGTACAAGCACTTTGCTATTTGTGCCTTTCCCTTTTATGTGTCATAAAGAGATTAATTAAAAGGAGCCAGTGATTGGATTGTGGAGCACTTACCGCTGGCGATATTGGGAGCTCAGTGGCTGCCTCCTCATCACATGATCAAGCAAACTCCAGTTTGCCCAGTGCCACAGTGAGAAGAGTGTTTACTGGTTTTCATTGGAACGAGAACTTCTGATTTGAAGTGACTGGTTGGAAATGGGAGAATTGGAAGAGAAAGAAAAGAGGAATAGCAATATTTACCATCAATCTGCAGGTAAATGGAAATTGTGTTTTTAATATAAGGAACATCAGCTGCTGGAAGCAAAGCAGAGCTGGGTGCAAGTCAACACCGCAGCAAAAGCAGGGCCAGTCACTCAGCACCAGCTCAGTAATTGGCAGCAGCAGCTTTAACCACAGGCAATTCCACTTCTGGAAAGCAAATGTGGTGGAGTCACTGGAGTGTGGCAGTGGAGCGCTGCTGCCTCGGCTCCCCGCCAGCTCTGCCACCCAGCCTGGGCACTGTGCCTGCCTGATGCACCTACAGGCACAGAAGACACTTGGCTGGGCACTGCTCTTTAGCCAGTCAAAGCAGTTGCTTCTGTCCCTATTCCTTCCTGCCTCCATGTCAGGCTGGCAACTCATGTGCCAGGCAACTCCTTCCAGAGGTAGGAAGAGGTATTCCCGTACACTTTGAGGGAAGTTATGGCTAATGGCCAGGATACCTACTGGGATTTTGTGGATTTTTTAAGCAGCACTGTCTCGGAGCAGAAGGACGTCTTGGCTTTCTCGTGGCCCATGCAGGCTGGGCTGCAGCCACAAGAAGTTCTGGTTGGTGGGCTGTGGTTGTCCGGCAGGATGAGGCTGCTGCCTGCGGGCAGAGCTCCATTCTCCGAGTGGCTTTGCAGCTTTTCCTCTCTCATTCCTGTGTCTTGCTCCAGCTGTGTGGGAGGGTTTGGACAGCCCTGCATGGGCACGAGAGGGAGTGACGCGTCCTTGTCGTTGTTCGGCGTTGCTGGCTGGCTGCCCACCATGGGTGTGTTGGGTCTGGACGCCTCCGAGGCTTGTACAACAGGGAGGGTGCTGTCAGCTGCTGCATGACCGTTCATGTGGAGCTTCTTCATGTGGTGCACAACAGCTGCGGCGTTGAAGGCTTGCTGGGGAGGAAGACAAAACACCCACAGTGAGCACCTGGTGATGCCAGGCTGGGTGGATACTGTGGGACAGATGGGCTGGCCCCTGAGGGTTAGGGGTTAGGGTTAGGGGAGTGCTGTGTGGGCAGTGGGGGCACAGCGCTGGACTGGTGAGCACTGGCTGTTTGCACAATATGTGGGAAGTGGGATGTGCTCATTCCCAGCATAAACACCACAGTTTCCCTTGGGTGCAGACCGCTGATGCTTTTGACGATCACAACCACTTCTACAGGAGGAAATGGGGGGAACAGCTGGAAATTACCCTCTGGTGCGAAACAGAGACTAGAGCCGAATTTTGAAGGCAAGTATTTAAAATGCCATCGTACATGTGGCATCCCTCTTTCCACCTAAATTCTTACTAAAACTCTTGATATAAATGAAGTACCAATTTATCCTCAAGGCTGAAATGAGGAAAAGCTGGATTTGGCACCCAAAAAGATCTGCTGATGGAGCATGAAATTCACCCCTTCCATATAAAGGCAATAATTCTTCTCCCCTCCCCTTTACTTTCTTGGTGAGGCCACTGTAGTGCAATATTTGTGGTGAATCTACCAGCATGCTCTGCAGCGGGGAGTGCTGGTCCAAACACGCTATATACAGTAACTGCATACGATTTTCAGGGAGCCTGTGGAGGATCTCGGCTTTTGGGCTCACACCCACGCAGCCGCAGCCTGGCTTATTGCTCGATGGCAGCGACTGGCATTTGTTAGTGAAACGGCTCCGGGCTCCCACCAGCCAACAACTTACCCTCCATTTGCTCTTTGCAAAGTTTTTCTGAATCTGAGCACTGACAGATGGGTATATGTCACGGTGAAGGGCTGTATTTCCATTAATCCTGCAGATGGGAGAGAAGAAAATGGGCTCGTAGGCAGATGGCATTTGTAAGGCATTCCACATTCTGGAGGCAACTAACTGCTTTGTATGTTCAATCAGCAATAATTAAACCCAAAGGAAAAACAGCAACAAAATGTAACACAAACACACACTTCAAAGCCTGGAAAAGCTCAGGATGGGATTTCTTCTTTGCCTCTGTTTGTGGAGGCAAATATGCACAAATTGCATCTTTAATTATTCATCATTTTCTTTCTTTGCACACAAAAAAAGAAACACCCCGGGCCAGGCGGAGGCAGACGGTGACGTTAATACCGGGGGCTGGGGAGACACTCCTGTTCTCAGCTACCACTGAGCACGTGGAGCGAGACGCGGCGGCTGGGAAATCCCGGTGGCCACCAGCCACCGCC
>NW_010432008.1:27237-27908 GCF_000710305.1 Buceros rhinoceros silvestris
GAGCGAGACGCGGAGGCTGGTAAATCCCGGTGGCCACCAGCCACGGCCGGGTCCCTGCTCCTCTCACCAGGGGTGCCGCAGGGCTTCTTCACAGGTAAACCTCGTGCCCGGGTTCTTCTCCAGTAAATGCCTGATGAAATCCTTGGCTGTTTGGGAGGGGAAGAGAGGCAGAAAGAAAAGGTTATTTTCCTGTTCCGTGATACAATCCTAATAGGAGATGGCAAACGCTTGTGGATAAACGCTGCCAAGGTCAGCCCCGAGGAGGAGGTGTTCGTACCGCTTCATTGCTCCCGTAAGGGAAGATGGTGGTGGTGAGGGGCTCCAGATGAAAAAAATGTTACCTGGGGAGGTACCAAGCTTCACACTTAGATTATGTGAATTTGAGTTGAATTATTCAGCTAAAAAATAACTCTAGAAACCCTAAAGTGCAAACTGAGCAGATTGGGAAGTGGCCCAAAAGAGGACTTCTATCTCTCTCACTGTTTTGGTTTTTCTTTTCTTTTTTCCAGGGAGGATCGTGGTGTTTATTCTAACAAACCTCCTGCTATCTTTGTTTGTAAGTGTAAAAGAGACTGATGTTTGAACTATGCTGCTAAGAGCTGGCTGCAGTAAGCTCTGTGCAGGTGAGCTCCACAAGCCCGTTCATCAGGCTGGAAGGGGGCAGCGGCGGC